>NC_089509.1:120654081-120804081 GCF_036850995.1 Saccopteryx leptura | reverse complement strand
ACAGCAGCCCCGGTCAGTCCTCCGTTCAGGGCCTGGGCCTCATGGAGGAGCAGCCTGCTAGGGGCGGGGCCCCGGGGTCAGCGGTCAGAGCGTGACCAACGCAGGACCGCGAAGAACGGAGCCCCCTCTGCCGAGAAAGGAAGTCCTGTTTCTTTAAAACCCCACTGACAGTTCTGGCAGAGCCTGCAGGCAGGGAGAAGCGAGTCCAAAACAAACAAACACCACAGCCGGCTTCCCCCTGAGACACCAATAAAGGGTTTATGGGTTTGCGGCCCTCACAGCTGACCTGGAACTCATTAGCTGTTCCTCCCCTCCCCCCAGGCCGGGCAGTGCCATGGCCCCTGAGCCTCGGCCCCCGCCCCCCGGGAGTGGCCATGCAGGATCGTGAGGACCGGAATGACCCAGCTGGCCGACCCTCCGGCCTGGGAGGGCAGGTCGCCCTGCGTGGATGTGCTGGCCAGTGTGGCTGTCTGGGGCTGTCCTGACCTGCGGTGTCTCTGTGTCCCCATCCACACTCCCATCCTGTCCCCGCCCCCCTGGGGTCTCTGTCCCCCGCTGACTTGGCCACTCCCTTCTGGAAAACCTTCCTGTCCCTGAGTCCGCCTCAGCTGGATGTCATGTGCCTGGTGGCCGGGGTCGGCCTGGGACGGGAGACAGAGCCTGTCCTGGAGGCGCCAGGCCCAGCGGTCCCCTCGCCAGGGGCCTCGCCGCTCCTTTGGGGCATGTGAGGTCAGTGTGCACACAGCCGTCACCCCCACCCTGTCCCCTCCATGGACACCCCAGCTGCTCCTGGTTCAGCCTCTGCTCCTGACACACAGGTCACCCTCCTTCCTGCCCCCAGGGGGTGGCAGCCTCCACCCTGACTGCTTCACCCTCCCGGGACCTTCCTCCTTCAGAATCTGAGAGCCCTGGGCCCCTGTCCCCTTGTGCCTCATTCTACCAGCCAGTGAGGCCGAGCCTGGCCCCTGTGGTCCCCCGAGACACACTGCCCAGACCAGACAAGCGTGCCCAGGGGGAGGCCAGTCTCGGGAGCAGGTGACACGGTGACAAGCCAGGGAGCCGCTGGACCCGAGGTGCCCTGCAAAGTCTGCCGGGTGCCACTTAACACAGCTGCGAGTGACGGACACCTGGTCCCCTCGACACAGGGGAAGCCGGGGTGGGCCGCCCCGCCCACAGCCTGCCCAGGGCCAGCGCCGCAGGGGGGACCCAGCAGCTGTTCCCGCACTCCGCTCGGCTCCCTGCACTGGGGGGACAGGCAGTGACCCCTGTGCCCAGCCGCGGCCCAGGCGTGCTCACAGAGGCTCTTGTCGCGACCGGCCAGGAACCCCTGCGGGGGACCCCGAACCCCTCTCCAGGGACCACCCATCAGAGCCCGAACCTGTGCCTGGCGTGCCTGCAGAGCCATGAGGCCCCCTTGCAGGCAGGGCCCTCGGGGTGCAGGGAGGCTGTGTCCCCGCGGCTGGCCCCCTGCGCTGCTGCCACCTGAGCACCGGGCAGGGAGAGGCCGCGTGGGCTGGGTCCCTGGGTCACGGGAGCAGGGGACCCCTTCGGACTCCCGGTCAGTCAGCTGGGCACCGGCTAGTGTCTGAGCACCTGGGCTACGCTCACACCCAGGGGCTGGCTCTCCGGGGCCTCACCTGCCGCGGGGACCCCCGTGCTCTGCCCCTCTCCTGGCTCCGGCGCTCCGGGCTGGCGACCTGCTCCTCCAGCCGCCGTCCGTGCCTCCGGCTCTCGTCCAGGGCCCGGCGCAGTGTGTCCAGCTGACCCTGGGGAGGGAGTCACAGTGTCCGCCTAGGCCCTGCCGCAGGTGGGTGAGATGTGAGGAGGCGAGAACGCTCCCCTCCCCGTGGGGCAGTCTGCGACGCAGCCTCGGGGCCTGGACAGGAGGCCCCGGGCGGGAAAAGGCTGAGCCTGGCAGGTTCTGTGCTGCGGCCAGAGTGGCCCTGGAGGCACGTCCGGGAGGACCTCCCCTGCTTCCGGCCTTGGAATGAACCACCCCAGGCTCACCCACCACGGGCCCCCCACCCCCCCGCCTCCGGACCCTGCCTCGCTGCCCAAGCCGGACACCCGCCCGGGGCCCTGCTCAGACCTGCAGCCTCACTGCCCAGGCCGGACGCCCGCCCGGGGCCCTGCTCAGACCTGCAGCCTCACTGCCCAAGCCGGACACCCGCCCGGGGCCCTGCTCAGACCTGCAGCCTCACTGCCCAGGCCGGACGCCCGCCCGGGGCCCTGCTCAGACCTGCAGCCTCACTGCCCAAGCCGGACGCCCGCCCGGGGCCCTGCTCAGACCTGCAGCCTCACTGCCCAGGCCGGACGCCCGCCCGGGGCCCTGCTCAGACCTGCAGCCTCACTGCCCAGGCCGGACGCCTGCCCGGGGCCCTGCTCAGACCTGCAGCCTCACTGCCCAGGCCGGACGCCTGCCCGGGGCCCTGCAGCCTCACTGCCCAGGCCGGACGCCCGCCCAGGGCCCTGCTCGGACCTGCAGCCTCACTGCCCAGGCCGGACGCCTGCCCAGGGCCCTGCTCGGACCTGCAGCCTCACTGCCCAGGCCGGACGCCCGCCCGGGGCCCTGCAGCCTCACTGCCCAAGCCGGACGCCTGCCTGGGGCCCTGCAGCCTCACTGCCCAGGCCGGACGCCTGCCCGGGGCCCTGCAGCCTCACTGCCCAGGCCGGACGCCTGCCCGGGGCCCACACTGACATCACCCAGCCTGGCCGTCTCCCCTGTGACAGCAGCCCTGCCCTCGTCACCCCTCCGCTCTGAGCCCTCACAAGGAGGACAGTGCCTGTCAGGCCCCCTGGGCCCCAAGCCGGCCCACTGTGGGGCCCGAGACCTCACGTGAGTCCTGCGTGGAATGCATAGTGGGAAGCTCGCGGCAGCCTGTGACCCGGAGTGGCCTCGTGACGTCGGCCGGCCTCAGCGTTTGAACCCTCCCACGTGCCCCGTGGATTCGAGGGGGGAGGAAAAGGCTGTGACGTGGGGCCCAGCGCCCGGAGGGGCCGTGTGGCGGATGAGGACTCCCGGGTATGGACCCACGCACCCAGAGGGGAGCATGTTTGGGGGTGAAGTTTCCAGGTTCAGTCTTGGGGGGGATACCAGGAGTCTCTAGCCGGGGGGACATGGTTGCAGAACCAGGTGGCTCTGGAGACCAGAGGAGAGAGGGCGCCCTGGTGAGAAGTGAGAAGGGAGAGAGGGGTCCCAGGCACGTGGATGTCAGGGCAAGGAGAAGCAGAGGTGGCCACTCAGGGAGGACCAGAGGGCCGGCGGGAATAGGGAGGGAGGGGCCAGCTTCTTTGTGAAGTGCCTCAAGTGGCCAGGGAGACATTGACCTAAAAAGGACCATTGGGGTGGAGACAAACATTGCTGGTGGCCTTGTCACATGTGTGCGTGTGTGTGTGTGTGTGTGCACGTGTGTGTGTGCACATGTGTGTGTGTGCGCATGTGTGTGCGTGCACATGTGTGCGTGTGTGTGTGCACGTGTGTGTGCACGTGTGTGTGCACATGTGTGTGTGTGCACGTGTGTGTGCGTGTGTGTGCGTGTGTGTGTGTGTGTGCACATGTGTGTGTGCGTGTGTGTGTGTGTGTGCGTGTGTGTGTGTGTGTGGCGGGGGCTGAGGGTGTGGGGGAGGCGGAGGCGCAGACCCCCCTGAAGCCTGGCTGCTGGGGGAAGGGAGACAGGGCCAGCTGAGGGGTTGTGGGGTGTGGGGGCCAGAAGGGAGACTGGGCACTGAGCCAGCAGGGGGAGCCTCACGGTGCAGGGACCCCAGTGACCCAGGCATGGGGAGCCTCACGGTGCAGGGACCCCAGTGACCCGGGCAGGGGGAGCCTCACGGTGCAGGGACCCCAGTGACCCGGGCAGGGGGAGCCTCACGGTGCAGGGACCCCAGTGACCCGGGCAGGGGGAGCCTCACGGTGCAGGGACCCCAATGACCCAGGCAGGGGGAGCCTCACGGTGCGGGGACCCCAATGACCCAGGCAGGAGGAGCCTCACGGTGCAGGGACCCCAGTGACCCGGGCAGGAGGAGGCTCGCAGTGCAGGGACCCCAGTGACCCGGGCAGGGGGAGCCTCACGGTGCAGGGACCCCAATGACCCGGGCAGGGGGAGCCTCACGGTGCAGGGACCCCAGTGACCCAGGCAGGGGGAGCCTCACGGTGCAGGGACCCCAATGACCCGGGCAGGGGAAGCCTCACAGTGCAGGGACCCCAATGACCCAGGCAGGGGGAGCCTCACGGTGCAGGGACCCCAATGACCCAGGCAGGGGGAGCCTCACGGTGCAGGGACCCCAGTGACCCAGGCAGGGGGAGCCTCACAGTGCAGGGACCCCAATGAACCAGGCAGGGGGAGCCTCACAGTGCAGGGACCCCAATGACCCAGGCAGGGGAAGCCTCACGGTGCAGGGACCCCAATGACCCAGGCAGGGGAGCCTCACGGTGCAGGGACCCCAATGACCCAGGCAGGGGAAGCCTCGCGGTGCAGGGACCCCAGTGACCCAGGCAGGGGGAGCCTCACGGTGCAGGGACCCCAATGACCCAGGCAGGAGGAGCCTCACGGTGCAGGGACCCCAGTGACCCAGGCAGGGGGAGCCTCACGGTGCAGGGACCCCAATGACCCAGGCAGGGGGAGCCTCACGGTGCAGGGACCCCAATGACCCAGGCAGGGGGAGCCTCACGGTGCAGGGACCCCAATGACCCGGGCAGGGGGAGCCTCACGGTGCAGGGACCCCAATGACCCAGGCAGGGGGAGCCTCACAGTGCAGGGACACCAGTGACCCGGGCAGGAGGAGGCTCGCAGTGCAGGGACCCCAGTGACCCGGGCAGGGGGAGCCTCACGGTGCGGGGACCCCAATGACCCAGGCAGGGGGAGCCTCACGGTGCGGGGACCCCAATGACCCAGGCAGGGGGAGCCTCACGGTGCAGGGACCCCAATGACCCAGGCAGGGGAAGCCTCGCGGTGCAGGGACCCCAGTGACCCAGGCAGGGGGAGCTTCACAGTGCAGGGACCCCAGTGACCCAGGCAGGTGCCCGCCCGCAGCTCACAGGCCCCAGGCTCAGCACACACGCCTCCTCCACAGTGACCACTGCTGTCGTGTCCTGGGTGCTGTGTCTGGGAGGCTGTCTGTCCACTCTCTCACTGTAGCCTCAGCAAATGCTGGAGCAGACGTTGGCCTATGCAGGAGGGCTCCTCGGAGGAGGTGGGGAACGACTCTGCACACGCGTTTTTGGCTGACAGGGGTCCTTTGAAAGGGACAGGGAGGGGGGCAGTGCTTGTCCCCAAAACTGTGATGTCCCACCCTCTCTTGCCATTTGTAAAATGACAGTTTCCTGTTTGTATACTTCCCCCAACAGAAAGTCAGAGGTTTCCTCCCAATGCGGCTCAAGTACTCCGTGGTGTTGTGACGAGGCCCAGACCTCCTGTGTGAAGCAGCAGGCTCCTCTCACAGGGACTCGGCGTCCGTGGAATTCAAATTCACCGTAACGTGGAACGGGGCGCCCCTGGGACAACACCCTACGTGCCGCTGAGCGACTCGTCTCCTGTGTCACTCTGGTCCTCAGTCCTGACCCTGTGATGGGGCTGGCTGAGCAAGCCTCACACGAGAGGGTCCTGATCGCCCCCGGACTGCGTGACCCCGGCCGTCTGCCCAGTTTAGAGCGTTGACCCCTGTGGCTCCAACCTGGGAGCCGGGTAGGGAAGAGTGGGACGTGGACCAGCCTCAGTTTCCCCATCTGTCACAGGTGTGATGCAGTCTGACAGGGGTCTTGTCGGGACTCAGAGAAGGAGGGAGGAGGGCTGTGAGAGGCCCCACCCTCTGGGGGCTGCTGTGAGGTGCAGGTCTGGCAGCAGGACGGTGGGAAATGTCTCGTGCTCTAAGAGCAGACGGGGGTCTCAGTGAACAGCCCGCCCCCAGCACCGTGGAGTAGAGTGCACACAGTACCCCCAAGACCGTCCTTTGGGCCCTGGGGTTCAGGCCCTCAGCTTGATACCTTTTCATCCACTGGGTTAGGGCTGGTCCATCCTTTCTTTCTTTTGTATTTTTCTGAAGTGAGAAGCAGGAGACAGAGAGAGACTCCCGCATGCACCCGACCGGGATCCACCCGGCACGCCCACCAGGGGGTGATGCTCTGCCCATCTGGGGCATTGCTCTGTTGCAACCAGGGCCATTCTAGCGCCTGAGGCAGAGGCCATGGAGCCATCCTCAGCGCCCGGGCCAACTTTGCTCCAATGGAGCCTTGGCTGCGGGAAGGGAAGAGAGAGACAGAGAGGAAGGAGAGGGGGAGGGGTGGAGAAGCAGATGGGCGCTTCTCCTGTGTGCCCTGGCCGGGAATTGAACCCGGGACTTCCACGTGCCGGGCTGATGCTCTACCACTGAGCCAACCGACCAGGGCCTGACGGGTCCATTCTTTCATGAGCTGGTTCCACCCTCCAGGCAGTCTCAGGACACAACAAGCCCTTACTCTGCACAGTGGGACTCGGTGGCCCAGGTAGGAGCCTATGGTCGGAGCTGGTTAGAGATGGCCGAACACCTCTGGGCCCCGCCCCATCCTGCCGGTCTCTCTGTCCGGCCTGCGTGAGCCCTCCTGCCGTGACCGCGCCAACGTTCGGTCAGTTATCATCACCCGTTCTTCCCTGTCCCCTCGGAGATCAGCTCGTCCAGTGTCCCTCCAAACATACTGCAAACAACTGGACCGAACCAAGACCGAGGAAGCAAAAAGCTACCGGTCAACAGACGACGCTCGGGGAGCGCGGACGCAGCTCCGTCCAGAAACGGATCCAGGAGCCCACGCGGTCTGAGCCGCGCCCTCGAGACTGGACGTCACGACAGGAAGTGGCCCGAACATGAAGTGATTCTTCAGAAACAAAACGACGACGAACCCGCGGATTAAAGAAGAAATGAAAATGAAAAATTCCCAGAAGATGGGCGAACAGGAAAAAAAGCCATGGGTCCCACAGCACACGCAATCAGGGAAGCCTCCATGACACGGAACACGCTTACCAGGGAAAGAGAAAGTCGGAACATAAACACGCCCCTTCTTCAATGGTGGCCATCGGGAGAGTGACCACAACCGAGAGAGGGCGTCAGGAAAGCTGAGAGCCGAACGGTGCACACACGAGACAAAGAGGAGAGACAGAGGCTGACCCTTCGGAAAGGCCAGAGGAAGAGGCGAGCTGTTGGCAAGCTGGGTCGGGAGAAACGAGCAGAAAACCTCCCGCACCCAGGAGGCAGGCGCAGGTCGAACTGCAGGTAGAACCACCCACCCACCGAGGATGGCGACCACGTGTGCACTTAGAGGTACTGGGCGCCAGCCGGCCGAGTGACAGAGACGGACCCAGGAAGGGGCGGGGAATTGGACAGCCCCGGAGGCAGAACACACAGAAGGGGGAAGAAGCCGAGACTCCCCCAAGAGGCCGGGCTTTGCAGGTAAATTCAACCTAACCTTTAAAAAAGCTTAACTCGGAAGCTGCCGCATTTCCCCGCGTAGAAAATGCACCTTCATTTTGGGGCCCGAAATTTGAAAAAAAAAAAAAAAAAAAAAAGGATAAAAGGATTACATCAAGTGACTGAACTCAAGTTTTATTCATCATAAAATTCATACCGCTCCTCATCACTGTCAAAACTCCCATCCATGAGCTTGTCCTCGTCTGTGTCTGATGACGAATCCCGGTCTTCATCTATTGCCTCGTCCTCAGTTCCATCTGTGGCGTTTGAAATGCCACAACCGCTGTATAACACACACCTGGCCTTTTAGACCCCGCATTTTTCAGAAAAATGTGCGTCTGATACATGGGGGAATGCGGTACTTGGGTTATTCTAGGTGATTAAAAAAAAACACAAAAAACGAACAAAGCTGGAAAGCTCACCCGTTCCCTTCATGAGGAGGGGCTAATCCTCGCACTGAACAAGCCCATCGAGACACCCCACTAACGAAACGGACACCAACAGTCTGGACAGAACGTGAGGAGTCTGCTCTGTGACCCCAGCCGACGGACCTGTGCCCGGCAGGAAGGCCGAGGGCTCCCGGCTTTGCTTCTGGACCCAGCACGGAGCTCAGGTCGGGCCCAGGGGACCCTCTCAGGGGAGGCGGGGTGTGCGAGGGGTTCTGGCGCGGGCACGTGAGAGCCGGTGGGGTCGGGCGTGGCACGCTGGTGCCAGGAGGCCGCCGTGACCCAGAGCCAGCGAGGCTGAGACCTGGCTCCGACACAGGGTCACGTGGGGTCGGTGACGTGGGCTGTGCCCCCCCCCGGGGGGGGGCAGGCGTGCGTCCTCACACCCTGGCCCAGTGAGTGAATCCCCAGGGTAGCCCTGGAAACGAGAGGGATTTGCTCCCAAACAAGAATCTTACTGTTTGCACAGCACGGCCTACCATTTAATTAGAAAAATATGTTTTTAATTAAAGTTTCTCTTGACAAACACGCCAGCTTATGTGGAAGGGAGAAAATCCCGGCCCCACGGACGGATGTGCAGGCCTTGCCCGGGCTCACCCAGTGAGGGCCCTGGTGCCCGGCCTCGCCGTTTGGCTGAAGGGCCCGTGGCTGCCCGTGGCTTTGGCAAGTCTCAGTACCCCCCCCCCCCCCGCGGTGGCCCACAGTTTACAGAATTTGGAAAAGCTCTCCTTGGCGCTGGAGACCGGAACTTCCACCAGCCAGAAAATGGGAGAAATGGTGACTGCCAGAATCCTGGGATGATTTGACGCAATATTGATGGGTTTTAGTCCACATGCTTCACTAAAAGATGGAGTACATTCTTGATCAAGCAGAAAAATTAACATGGGCACAGACGATCTAAACCAGTGGTTCCCAACCTTTTTTGGGCCACGGACCGGTTTAACGTCAGAAAATATTTTCACGGACCGGCCTTTAGGGTGGGACAGATAAATGTATCACGTGACCGAGACAAGCGTCAAGAGTGAGTCTTAGACGGATGTAACAGAGGGAATCTGGTCATTTTTAAAAAATAAAACATCATTCAGACTTAAATATAAATAAAACGGAAATAATGTGAGTTATTTATTCTTTCTCTGCGGACCAGTACCAAATGGCCCACGGACCGGGACCGGTCCACGGCCCGGGAGTTGGGGACCACTGATCTAAATAACACCCAGAAGAGACCATGGCACCCATGAGTGGAGACCCCGGGTGGGAGCCCTGCTGTCCCCCTGTCCCCCTGGCTCAGAGGACCAGGGCTGGGGGGGCCGCTGGACGTGGAGAGGGAGGGCTCCGGGGATAAGGGTCACGATGCGTGAGGAACAAGAAGGCCCCCCGTCACCACAGCTGGTCCCCAGAGCAGGGTCCTCGTCAACCCCATTCTTGGAACAGAAAACTCTAGTGAGGGCTCAGGGCTGCTTTTGCCATGGCCTCCACGGCCCCCACGGCCCCCACGGCCCCACGGCCCCACGGCCCCCACGGCCCCCACGGCCCCCACGGCCCCACGGCCCCCACGGCCCCCACGGCCCCACGGCCCCCACGGCCCCCACAGCCCCATGCCCCCCACACCCCCCACGGCCCCCACGGCCCCCACGGCCCCCACGGCCCCCACGGCCCCACGGCCCCCATGGCCCCCACGGCCCCACGGCCCCCACGGCCCCCACGGCCCCCACGGCCCCACAGCCCCCACGGCCCCCACGGCCCCACGGCCCCACAGCCCCCACGGCCCCATGGCCCCACGGCCCCACAGCCCCCACGGCCCCCACGGCCCCCACGGCCCCCACAGCCCCACAGCCCCCATGGCCCCCACGGCCCCGAGGGCTCCCCCTTGGAACCTTTCTCTCTGCCTTTCATTTGGGCCTGAAATGCCTGGACAGGGTCCCATGAAGTCCCCAGGGCCGGGCGGGGCGGGGGTGGGGTTCTCTGCACTCCCAACTTTGAGCCAGACCACACTCCCTTCTTTACAGACGTCACGAGGGACAAAGCCGTGGATTGCGGCTCAGGAGACAAAGTCAATCTGAGGACTCAGACCTGAGCGTCGCGAAGGAGAAGAACAGAGTGACCACCAGGAAGAGGGAATCTGTGTCAGAAAAGGGTCGTGGACGCTCTCAGGAGACGGTCCGGGAGAGAGCCATCGAGGCAAACACACCGGCGCGCAGACTGGGCAGCTAAACCGCACGGACTCCCCAGACTCTGCCGAGAGCCGGGAAGGCGCAGGTCAAGGTCAGCAAGGAGGCCGGGCCCAGAGAGCAGTGCTGGGGGCGGACACTTCAGGACCGAGGCGCAGGGACGCGTGGGGGGAGGCGTTCTCCCGAGTGAGAAGAACCTGTAGGAACTGAGACAGATTTCCGGGTGGGCTCGCCGAGTTCAGGCACTGACAACCGAGGGAACCACACGCGTCAACGTGTTGACGACGTTCTGGAATTTCAGAGACAACATGAGCGTTTGTTCCGGCTTCCACTTCCCGTAACAGACGAGACACCCTCACGTGTCGAATCCAACCTGACTGAGGTCCCGCGGGCAAACAAACGGCCTGAAATCTCAGGAAAAACGGGCCCCTCCTGGAAAGACGGGAGGAGAACCTGGGACACCTGTGTGCTCACGGATTCAGGTGACATGCGCAACAAGTCACTGAAGCCGGGTGTGGCCGGCAGTGACCCATGGCCCTGAGCTTTGACCCTGGTGTCCTCCTGTGATTATGTTGGATTACTCGGTGAAAGGATTTGGAGATGTAAGGAAGGTTAGTAATTCACCAGTGGGAGACCCTCCGGGGGGGCCTAGTAGCCCCCGAGGTCTGGGCTGCAGGGCTCCGAGTGAGGGTCCACGAGGGAACCCCCCCCCCACTGGGATCTGGGAGAAGCCTTCAGAAGCTGCTCCGTCCTCAGCCGACCACTGGGAAACGGGACCTTGGTCCCCTCAGCCACAGGGAACCGGACCTGCCACACCTAGAGCCAGCTGCAAGGGGCCTCTTCCGGCCTCCGGTGAGGACGTGGCCTGGCCCACCCGAGGGACAGACCTGGGAGAGAGCCAGCCACCCCCGTGGGCCTGCGGCCGGCCGGACTGGAACCTAACAGACGGGGTTTCTTCGGCCTCTGCGATTGGGAAGCAGTGCGTCCCGTGTGGGCTGCCGTGGATTGGGAAGCAGTGCGTCCCGTGTGGGCTGCCGTGGATTGGGAAGCAGTGCGTCCCGTGTGGGCTGCCGTGGGGTTAAAGACCCGGCTCTGCAGACACCAGGGGCGTCAGGCTCGGGGCCAGGCTCACCCGGACCCCAGCGGGCACTTGGCAGAAAGAGAGGGGCAGGCAGGTCTTGGGGCAGGGGGATCCCCCCGGGGCACAGGGGCAGAGCCCCCTGCAGCCAGGGGGAGGCTGGGATGCAGGAAGGGGTCCCAGCTGCCCTCGGTGCCCCCCCCAGCACACTTAGCGCCATAACACCCCCCACCCCTGTCCCCAAGGCCGGGGAGAAGGGACGAGGCTGGGATGAGGGCCCCAGAGGGGAGGGGCGGGGAGGGCAGAGCGGACCACCTGCGGTCAAGGTCACAACGAAGGTCACAAGGGAGACTTACAGGCGGAGAGCATCCTGCCAGCGAAGAAAAGCAGGGCGGACGCGCCCCCCGGAGCCTGGGAGCCGGGCAGGTTCCCCAGGAAAGGCGGAGACCTCGGGACTGAGGCCGAAGGCAGGCGGGCGGGCGGGAGGCGGGCGACGCTGGACAGCGAAGGGGCAGGAGTGCTGCCCGCGGGGGTGGGGTGGGGGGATTCGGGACAGACGGCAGTCCTGCGGTAGCGAGGCCCCCAGACCTGGGAGAGCTCGAGCCACGAAGAGCTGAACCCCGGAGACCGAGCGTGGCACCCACAAGTCAGAGACCCTTGGGAGTGAAGGCCCCGCGGCCAAGAGAAGGAATCCCAGCGGGAAGACTCAGCTCCCGCTCTGGGCGTGGACCAGCTCAGCGGACGGACCCAATGCGGGCAACCGAATTACTGCACCGTGTGTGCAAAGGCTGAGTTAACAGGCATAGTTCAACTTTATTTCCAGCTGTGCGAGGAGCGCATACATGTGAGCATACATGTGAGCATACGTGTGAGCATAATGTGTAACATGGACCACGGCCCCATCCCGCCTGCCCTGGTGTCTGACCTCCACACCTCATGAGTCCTGCCATTGCCCAGCTGAGCACCTGAACCCTGGGACTGACCCCCTCACACACACACACACACATTCACACACACACGCACACTCACACACACACTCACACTCGCACACACACTCACACTCGCACACACGCACATGCTCACATACACACACTCACATACACACATTCACACACTCACACACACGCACACTCACACACACACTCACACAAACACACACACATTCACACACTCACACTTACACATACACACTCACATGCACACTCGCACACTCACACGCACACACACACGCACACACACGCACACAAACACACACTCACACACACATGCACACAAACACACACACTCACACTCACACACAGACACACACACACTCACACACACACACTCACACAAATTCACACACTCACACACACACACATTCACACACTCGCACATGTGCACACACACTCACACACTCACACACACACACACACACTCAGACACACACACATTCACACACTCACACATACACACACACTCACACATACACACACACACACACATTCACACACTCACACATACACATACACACACACTCACACACACACACATGCACACTCCTAGCCAGAAAGCCGGTCACTCCGGCTGGAGGGGATCTTGAAACAGGATTTACCTTTTGTCTCACAATCTCTTTGGGGCTGAGCTCCCCCCCCTGCAAGGCTGTCCCTCTGCTTCCTCCCTCACCTGGGGGGCCTCCCCACAGGCCACTCGGAGAGGAGTGACTTGTACTCCGGGGGCTGAGCCAGTGTTCTGCCCGTGTCCTGCTCCATCCCCTCTGCTCTGCTGCCGGCATCGGCCTCGCCTTCCCAGTGTGGGCCCGAGACCTTGGGGCCAGGGCCTCGCAAGGGCCAGTGCTCCCCCCACCTACAGCACGCTGCTCTCCACACCCCCAGGTCCTCAAGGAGCTCAGCTTTCCAGGCCTGGGCTGGGCTGTGAGGGGGAGGCCCGGGCCAGCCCTCGTCACCTAGGCTGGCCCCTCTCCGGGCCTGGGTTCCTCTCCTGGAAACTGCAGACCCCAAGCCACCCTGACATGACAGCACAGAGCCCCACTGGGGACATTCGCTGAGGCCACCTGTGTCGCCTCCTTCTGCACGTGAGCGACGTGGGATAAACCGTGGCTCCGCAGGAGTGCAGACCTGATCCTGCAGGGAGCCCCGAGGCTGGGCTGCCCAGTGCTTGCGGTGTGGCCACAGAGAGAGGCCGGGCGTCTGCCCCTTGCTAGCCCTGCCCCCCAGGCCCAGTCACTCTCTGCCCAGGACTCAGTTTCCCCAGTCTGTAAAGTCAGGGCTAAGACCACCTCAAAGGCAGCTCTGCACAGATGGCCCCGCTGAGCTCTGTGGGGACCCAGTGCCCCTCGAGGCCACCTGCCCGCAGGGACCTGAGACCTCCCTTCAAGAACAGCGCCCCCCACCCTGCCCTGGGTGTGTGGGGTCCCCACCTGGAGCCGCCTCTTCTCCTGGCTTGCAGCCCGCGCTCCAGCCAGGTGCTCCGCCTCCAGCTTCCGAAGCGCCTCCTCCTGCAGGGCCCTGGTGGCCCGCGCGCTGCCCGCCTCCCCCTCCGCCCTGCGCCAGCCTGCAGGGCAAGCAGGCGGCTCGCCTTGGCTCCCGAGTCTCAGGCTGCGGCACAGGCCGGGAGACTGAGGCTCGGGGAGTTTAAGTGACTGGTGCCTCTGACAGCAATCTGCTCCTGCCGTCCTCCAAGCTCAAGGTCTCCGGGGCGGGGCGGGAGTCCCGGTCCTCCACGAGACCCTGGGCCCTCCCCTGCCCACCCTTCTCTCCGGCCTTCTGTTCTGCCAGACATTCAGGCCCTGGGTCCAGCTTCCTGGGTGCCCCTCTCATGGGGACAGGGGGCAGAAATGCAGTGGGGTGGCCAGCAGGCTAAGGAGCAGTTCTGAGGTGACATGAGACGACCCTATGGGGGCGTGGGCCTTGTGACTGGGCAGAAGGCACGGCTCAGGCAAAGGCCCCGGGGTAGGAAGGCATCAAGGGCCGGCACCGCTCAGGCAAAGGCCCCGGGGTAGGAAGAGCAGGAGGCTGGCATGACAGGAGAGCCTCTCATGGTCTCTGGGGACATGCCGCCCGCCACACCCCCCAGTTACAGGGGTGTTGGTGTGGGTGCTGCCCCGTGGCCCACGCTAGAGCCGCTCCCAGGGCTGCACATGGGTGGCCCTGAGTGGGTGTTCTAGGGGAGCCCCAGACGCAAGCAGGGAAGGGAGGTCACCTTCCTCCGCCCGGGCCAGGGCCACCTGCAGCTGCCCCACATGGCTCCGGGCTCGGGCACGCTCACTCTCTGCCTCTCTCAGCCGGCTGCACAGGCTTGCCGCTTGCGAACGCCAGGTGTCCTGGGGAGGGGGCCGAGGGGTCAGGCTACAGGCGGCGGGGTCTGGTGGGCAGCCCGTGGGCACTTGGGACAGGCCTCGGGGAGGGCATGGTGGCCCAGGTCTGGGGTGTGCGGTGTGCAGTGGCAGGTAGTGGCACCTGCCTGCAGGCTCAAGGTGACCTTCAGGAACTGACCCTGGAGCTGCATGGGGCGGCACTGGTGGGAGGGAGGACCCCCCGGCCACAGCGGGTGACAGTCCGTCTTTCCCATAGCCCCTTGCACGTGGCAGTTCGGAAGGGACACCTGACCACGGGCAGGCCGCTCTAGGGGAACCCTGGCACAGCAGGACGGGGAGCACATGTGAGCAGTGCTGGGAGCTGGGTCCTGTGTGTGGGGTCACTGGGGACACTCTGCAGGGGCAGGTGGACAGCACAGGGGGTGAGCGGCCCCCCACTGTCTTCCAGAGCCCCAGGGTCAGCCCCCCCCCCCCCGCTGCCCCCTTACCCGCTCCTGCTGGGCCTCCTGCAGCTTCTGCACCAAGTCCCTCAGGGCGTCCCCCACGGAGGCCACATCCTCCCCTGGGCCGCGCTGTCCCAGGACAGGGGGGGGCCGTCTGCACGGTGAGCGGGTCCTGGCTGGGGGGCTGGCACTGCGCCGCCCAGAGCAACCCTGGGAGCCGCCCCGGCCTGTGGAACAGCAGGGCCTGAGGGGCGTGGGGAGGACTCGGTGGCACATGCCAGGGCCCCGTCCTTCCCTCCTCTCTGCTGTCCCCACCAATGGGGAGCCGGGGGGCTGGGGGCGGCGGCAGGTCCAGACCCCCACCGTGAGGAGCCAAAGGCCCAAGGAGGGTGGGGAGCTGGGGAGGAGCCCCCCTGAAGCCACTGAGGACAATAACCTTTGGCTGGGGAGCCAGGCCCCTCGGGGGAGGCAGGGGGGCTTGGTGCCGGGAGCCCCAGCCCACAGCGGAGCGTGGACCACAGCCGGCCCAGCTGGTCCTGGGCCTCCCGCCTGGCGCCCTCCGCCCGGGCCAGCTCCTGCTCCAGGCTGTGGACCCGGCGGCCGGCCCCGTCCAGGCGCGCCCGGAGGCCCTCGGCCGCGTCGCTGGCCCGCTGCAGCTCGGCCCGGAGGGTCTGCTCCGCCCGCCGGCTGGCGTGGAGCCGCTCCTCCAGCTGCTGCTCCCGGGCCTCCCCTCGGGCCTCCGCCTCCACCAGCGTCCGCTGCAGCCTCAGCACCTGTGGCGGGGCCGTGGGGGCCGGGCTGAGGCTGGGCACCAAGGGGCCGCTGAGACTGGCCCTGGGCCTCTGGCCTCAGTCCGTCCTCGGCAGAGCACCGCCGGGACGACCAAGGACAGGGGCCTTCAACTGCTGGTCTGCAGAGTGGTGACCCTCTGCCTGAAATCTCGTGCCAGTCTGTGAAAGGGTTAACCTATCTACATATAACATCAGGGTGGTGACCCTGACCGGTGGTGGCGCCGTGGACAGAGCGTCGACCTGGGATGCTGAGGACCCGGATTTGAAACCCCGAGGTCGCTGGCCTGAGCAAGGGGTCACTGGCTCAGCTGGAGCCCCCCGGGTCAGGGCACATATGAGAAGCCATCAACGAACAACTAAGGTGCCGCAACTACGAGTTGATGCTTCTCATTCTCTCCCTTGCTGTCTTTCTCTCAAAAAAATAAAAATAAAAAACAAGAAAACAGGGTGGTTAACTCTTCATGGACCAGCAGTGAAAAACCACTGAGGACCCGCTCGGTGCCCGCGTGTGCAGTGGGGGCTCCGGAGCCCCGAGGGAGGGGCGCCCAGGACCATGCAGCCCCTCCCGGCAGGCATCAGAAACCCCACTGGAAGCCTCATGAAACCCTGGGCCACCCAGGGCCACGGCCGCAGGCCGCCCCTCCTGTGGCCAGCCCCATGTGTGTCTGACTGCTCACGGTCTGTGTCAGCCAAGGGTGGGACAGTATCCCCCTGAGACCAGGGCTGGGGGACCTGAGGGTGCCCACCACCCACCACAGGCTTCCAAGGGGCCTGCTGCCCACAGTGCACGAGGGAGGCCCTGGGTGGCTCCTTCCAGCTCCCCGGATGAGCCTCCCTGGTTCCCTCTCGCTTTACTCCAGCCCCTGGCAGCCCCCCCCCCCGCGTTGCCCCGGCAACCCCTCTCCTCACCCATCCTCATCCTCACGGGGCCACCGCCCTTCCCTTCCCTGGGTGGGTGGCTCAGCCCAGGTGAGAGGGGCCCTCCCCGCATGTCCTGTCAGGCTGCCTGCCTGCTGCTGCAGACCCCGGCTGGCCGTGGCCTGTGCCCCAGCCCTCCATTCCCAGGAGGCCAGCGAACAGGGCAGTCAACAGCGATGCCTCTGCCCGGGGGGCCCCGCCCACAGCCCCGCCCCCGCTCCAGGCCCTCGGAGTCCTCGCCAGCCTGTAAGCCCTGGGGTCGGGGCCTCTCCCTCCCTGGGTGGCCGCAGCATAAGGACCCCATTCAGGGATGGAGATGAGGGGCTGTGAGGTCACACGTGGGTCACACAGGCTACGGCAGGTGAGCCCACGTTCCTGGGCACAGCGGGCTCTTGATGACGACAGTCACTCTGCGCACAACTCTGGGTCTGAACCCCGGGCCCCCTCCCCCCGCGCACCCCCTCTGTGTGTGGGGTCCCGGGCCACCTGGGTGTGGGCGGCACAGCACAGAACCCGGGGGCGGGGCCTGGGGCTGAACAGAGCGTCTTTCAAGCTGGCGTGGGGGCTGCGTGTGCAGGTGTGGGGTAGGTGTGAGCTCAGAGTCCTGCAGCGCATGCAGAATTGCTCTTCTAGGGGGCCTCCTGCCGCCCCAGGGCTCAGAGCTCTCTTGCCCTGGGTGAGACTCTGTCCTTGACTGAAACGTGGTCATACGGGGGCCAGAGGTTCTGGGCAGCTTCGGGCCTCTGCCCCCTCCTCCGGGGTCCCTCAGGTCTCTGCCCCCTCCTCCTCCGGGTCCCTCGGGCCTCTGCCCCCTCCTCCCCCGGGTCCCTCGGGCCTCTGCCCCCTCCTCCCCCGGGTCCCTCGGGCCTCTGCCTCCTCCTCCCCCGGGTCCCTCGGGCCTCTGCCTCCTCCTCCCCCGGGTCCCTCGGGCCTCTGCCCCCTCCTCCCCCGGGTCCCTCGGGCCTCTTCCCCCTCCTCCCCCGGGTCCCTCGGGCCTCTGCCTCCTCCTCCCCCGGGTCCCTCGGGCCTCTTCCCCCTCCTCCCCCGGGTCCCTCGGGCCTCTGCCCTCTCCTCCCCCAGGGTCCCTCGGGCCTCTTCCCCCTCCTCCCCCGGGTCCCTCGGGCCTCTGCCCTCTCCTCCCCCGGGTCCCTCGGGCCTCTTCCCCCTCCTCCCCCGGGTCCCTCGGGCCTCTGCCCCCTCCCCCAGGGTCCCTCGGGCCTCTGCCCCCTCCCCCTCCGGGGTCCCTCGGGCCTCTGCCCCCTCCCCCTCCGGGGTCCCTCGGGCCTCTGCCCCCTCCCCCCAGGTCCCTCGGGCCTCTGCCCCCTCCCCCTCCGGGGTCCCTCGGGCCTCTGCCCCCTCCCCCGGGTCCCTCGGGCCTCTGCCTCCTCCTCCTCCGGGGTCCCTCGGGCCTCTGCCCCCTCCTCCTCCGGGGTCCCTCGGGCCTCTGCCCCCTCCCCCAGGGTCCCTCGGGCCTCTGCCCCCTCCCCCAGGGTCCCTCGGGCCTCTGCCCCCTCCCCCTCCGGGGTCCCTCGGGCCTCTGCCCCCTCCCCCTCCGGGGTCCCTCGGGCCTCTGCCCCCTCCCCCAGGGTCCCTCGGGCCTCTGCCCCCTCCCCCTCCGGGGTCCCTCGGGCCTCTGCCCCCTCCCCCGGGTCCCTCGGGCCTCTGCCCCCTCCTCCCCCGGGTCCCTCGGGCCTCTGCCCCCTCCTCCCCCGGGTCCCTCGGGCCTCTGCCTCCTCCTCCTCCGGGTCCCTCGGGCCTCTGCCCCCTCCTCCCCCGGGTCCCTCGGGCCTCTGCCCCCTCCTCCCCCGGGTCCCTCGGGCCTCTGCCCCCTCCTCCCCCGGGTCCCTCGGGCCTCTGCCTCCTCCTCCTCCGGGTCCCTCGGGCCTCTGCCCCCTCCCCCAGGGTCCCTCGGGCCTCTGCCCCCTCCCCCTCCGGGTCCCTCGGGCCTCTGCCCCCTCCCCCGGGTCCCTCGGGCCTCTGCCCCCTCCTCCCCCGGGTCCCTCGGGCCTCTGCCCCCTCCTCCGGGTCCCTCGGGCCTCTGCCCCCTCCCCCTCCGGGTCCCTCGGGCCTCTGCCCCCTCCTCCGGGTCCCTCGGGCCTCTGCCCCCTCCCCCAGGGTCCCTCGGGCCTCTGCCCCCTCCCCCTCCGGGTCCCTCGGGCCTCTGCCCCCTCCCCCTCCGGGGTCCCTCGGGCCTCTGCCCCCTCCCCCCAGGTCCCTCGGGCCTCTTCCCCCTCCCCCGGGTCCCTCGGGCCTCTGCCCCCTCCTCCCCCGGGTCCCTCGGGCCTCTGCCCCCTCCTCCCCTGGGTCCCTCGGGCCTCTGCCCCCTCCTCCCCCGGGTCCCTCGGGCCTCTGCCCCCTCCTCCCCCGGGTCCCTCGGGCCTCTGCCCCCTCCTCCCCCGGGTCCCTCGGGCCTCTGCCCCCTCCTCCCCCGGGTCCCTCGGGCCTCTGCCTCCTCCTCCTCCGGGGTCCCTCGGGCCTCTGCCCCCTCCCCCGGGGTCCCTCGGGCCTCTGCCCCCTCCCCCAGGGTCCCTCGGGCCTCTGCCCCCTCCCCCTCCGGGGTCCCTCGGGCCTCTGCCCCCTCCCCCTCCGGGGTCCCTCGGGCCTCTGCCCCCTCCCCCCAGGTCCCTCGGGCCTCTGCCCCCTCCCCCTCCGGGGTCCCTCGGGCCTCTGCCCCCTCCCCCGGGTCCCTCGGGCCTCTGCCCCCTCCCCCGGGTCCCTCGGGCCTCTGCCCCCTCCCCCGGG
This sequence comes from Saccopteryx leptura, assembly GCF_036850995.1. NCBI lineage: Eukaryota > Metazoa > Chordata > Mammalia > Chiroptera > Emballonuridae > Saccopteryx > Saccopteryx leptura. Next base: position 120,784,745 of record NC_089509.1, on the reverse strand, counting down.
TCCCTCTGGCCTCTGCCTCCTCCCCCGGGTCCCTCGGGCCTCTGCCTCCTCCCCCGGGTCCCTCGGGCCTCTGCCTCCTCCCCCGGGTCCCTCGGGCCTCTGCCTCCTCCTCCCCCGGGTCCCTCGGGCCTCTGCCCCCTCCCCTGGGTCCCTCGGGCCTCTGCCCCCTCCCCCGGGTCCCTCGGGCCTCTACCTCCTTTTGGGCACCCTCCCGGGCAGCCTGCACCTCGGCCACCCTCCTCTGCAGCCCCAGGGCCTCCTGCCGGCTCTGCCGCTGCCGCTGCGTGTCCTGGGCACACCGGGCCTGCAGCTTGCCCACCTCCTGGCTCTTCCTCTGGTTCTCGGCCTGCAGCATCTTCACCTGGGGGTGTGGGGTGCCGCTGCTGGGGGCCCAGGCCACCCCCTGCATCCCTGCCTCTGCTCAGGCGTCCAGGGAGAGAGCCTCCCTCCCGGCAGCCCCCCACGGGCTAAGATGAGCTCTGGATGGGGTCTCTGCAGTGCCCGCAGACATCCACGGGCACCTGGAGTCTCCCCCCCGGGGCCAGGACCCTGTGGAGCTCAGAGCTCAGAGCCCAACACCAGCCCGCGGCCCCTGCTGACCGCCAGCATCGGTCACCGGACACGTGAGAGCACCTGGTGCCTCCAGATGAGCCCAGCTCCCACCACCAAGGCCCCACTGTGGAGCCACACGGCCCCTCTGGCCTTCCGTCGGACCCCTGACCCTCAGGGTTCCCGAGCCTCAGCATGGCTGTCGACAGCCGTGAGGCGTGAGGCCTGTCATCTGTGCCCTGCCGGACTGCCCCACCCAGGAGGGGCCCCATGAGTGTGAGCAGGGCTGGTGGTTCCTGGGGGTGCCCTGGGCTGGTGGTTCCTGGGGTGTCCTGGGGAACAGGGAGGCTGGGGTCCCCTGGGGGACAGGGAGGCTGGGGTGCCCTGGGGAACAGAGAGGCTGGGGGTGCCCTGGGGGACAGGGAGGCTGGGGGTGCCCTGGGCTGGTGGTTCCTGGGGGTGCCCTGGGGGACAGAGAGGCTGGGGTGCCCTGGGGGACAGGGAGGCTGGGGTGCCCTGGGCTGGTGGTTCCTGGGGGACAGGGAGGCTGGGGTGCCCTGGGGGACAGGGAGGCTGGGGGTGCCCTGGGCTGGTGGTTCCTGGGGGTCCCCTGGGGGACAGAGAGGCTGGGGTGTCCTGGGCTTGTGGTTCCTGGGGTTCCCTGGGGGACAGGGAGGCTGGGGCTCCCTGGGGGACAGGGAGGCTGGGGGTGCCCTGGGCTGGTGGTTCCTGGGGTGCCCTGGGGGACAGGGAGGCTGGGGGTGCCCTGGGCTGGTGGTTCCTGGGGGTGCCCTGGGGGACAGAGAGGCTGGGGTGTCCTGGGCTTGTGGTTCCTGGGGTTCCCTGGGGGACAGGGAGGCTGGGGCCCCGGGGCGGCGTGTGCGACGGGCTCCAGGGTGTCTGCCCACCTGTCCACGCAGCTCCTGGAGCTCCCTGCGGGTGACCACCTGGGCCTGCTCTGCCTCCCGCAGGCTGGCCCGCAGCTCACCAGCCTCCTTCTGACCCGCAGCTCGGGCCTCCTCCAGAACCAGCACCTGGTGTTCCTTTTCTTCCTTGGACCTCTGAAGACTGAGCGGAGTGTCATGGGCTGGGGCCGGGGGGGCCCCGGGGGCTCTGGCGTCTCCCCTGGTCACCACTCAGGCCTCCCCTGTCCACCTCGCTCTAGCCAGACACGCCTCCTTGGGGCTGCCTGTCACCTTTGGGGCACAGTGACCCCTCCCACTCCTCCCCTCCAGCCCTGAGCCACCTCCTGCTGGACAAGGACTTCCCGCGGGCTGAGGAACCGGGACAGATCCTTCTGTGCCCTGGATGCCCCCTGCATGACCACCGATGACCCCCGCCCCCCGCATGACCACCGATGACCCCCGGGTCTCCTAGGTGCACCCACCGCCATCGTCTGGCCCGGACCAGTAGGAACCCACTGTCCTGCCGTGGCTGGGTGGGGGTGGGGGTGGACGCCCCTGCAGCTGCCCCACTGTGGCCGCCGTACCTGGCCGCCTCCTGCTGGGCCCTGCGCACGGCCTCCCGCAGCTCCGTGTTGGAACGCCGCAGTGCGTCCTTCTCGAGGGCCTCGTCCCCCAGCGCCCGGCGGGCCTCCACGGCCTCCTTGAGCAGCCCCTGGCGACTGTCCTCACCGCCCTGCAGCTCCCTGCGCAGCGTGGCCGCCTCCTCCTGGGTGTCCTCCAGCTGTGCCCGCAGCTGCTCGGCCTGGGCGAGGAGCATCAGCTCTAAGGGCCGTGGGCCGTGTGGGGCTGGGGGTCAGGAGCTACGGGACAGGCAGGCGGACCTGCTGCTCCGGGGACAGCACACGGCCTCGGGCCTGGTCTGAGGTGCTGGTGTCCTCCTGGTCCTGGCCACCCGGCTTGGCCAACCCTGGGGTCCCCTCTCCTGCTGCCTCTGAGGCTGCCGGGCAGCTCACGGGGGCCAGTCCCAGAGTCCAGACAGGTGACCCCCTGACTCCTCCTGGCTCTGGTCCTGCCCTATGCTCCCTCCCTGAACTCCGGGGTCACGGGCCACTGGTCGGCAGGGCCTGTGTGGGACACAGCTCTGTCCACGTGTCTGCACTGTCCCCACCCAGGACCAGCCACCACTGCCTGATGGGCCACCATCACCTGTTGGGGCCTCAGTCCAAGCCTCTCCTTCAATAACAGCGTGGGACCTGGGGTCACCGGTCACCCTGGTGTGGGCAGCGGGGTCAGTGGCCCAGGCTCCTGACCCCTGCATGGCTGCAGGAGTGGGCTTCCTGACTGGGGTGAGAAGCAGTGGGGGAGGGTGGGTCCATGGCACCCTTGAAATCCTCTGTTGGCACCAGGGCCCATCTGGGCCAGGCTGACCAGTTGCCCGGGCAGAGAGTTCTCTCTGTGTGCTCTGCACAGACCGCAGAAGTGTGGGCCTCCTGAGCCTGCAGAGGCAGTGGAGGCCCAAGGTGGGAGGCTCTGGGTGCAGGGGGAGCCATGTCTAGCCCGCACCTCTGGGCGCTAAGCCAGGGAGGGGCAGGTGTGAGCCCTCCTCCCTGACATCTGCTCTGGGCCCAGAGTGGGACACACGATCTGGGACCGAGACCTGTATCCTCTCCAGCAGAGCCCTGCACGGGGCTTCCAGGCAGAGCCTGCCGATGCCCAAGCGTGGGTGGGGTTCAGGGGTCCTCTTTACCCCGGGCACAAGCATCCTGGGCTCAGCCCCCACTGGGAGGGTCTGGGGGAAGGGGCCGCCCAGCCCTCAGTGCCCAGGCCATAGGGCGGGGGCTTGGCCAGGACCCCTGGTCTCCTGCCTCCCAGGCTGGCTGTGACCCTGACCAGGAGGCTCTGGGGGAGGCTCCGTTCCAGCTCGCGTGTCCCCGAGGAGGAGGCAGAGGCGGCCAGCGGGGACATGCCGGGGGGGGGGGGTGCCGCAGGGACTCCGGGCCGGGGCCAGGCGCCGGGTGGCCAAGAGCAAGCCCCACGCTGCTGGCTGCTTCAGCGGAACATTGTCCAGGCCCCTGGCCGGCCTGGCTCCCGCGTCCGCCCGCTGTTATTGTTGTTCTGTTTTTGGGAAGGGCCCGCCCCCCCCTCGCTCCCTTCCCGCCCCCCCCCGTTGCTCCCTTCCCGCCCCCCACATGTGGGAGCCACAAGCGTGCGGAGCATTTTCCGCTGAGCTCAGCAGAAACCCACCCAGAAGGTCAAGGACCAGCGAAAGGGCCGATCCATCACGGGAGAGGCTGTTTTCATTTCCCAGGACCGGGATGAAAACAAGCAAAACAAATGCAGGCCCGCCCCCACCCCCTCTGCCTCCTGAGAACAACCGGCCCTTTTACAGGAATTTTACAGCCAAATCGCTTAATGTGATTATAATAATTATTTCTTTACTAGAAATTGTATAAACAGCCTCTTTTGAAATCTCCTGCAGGGAGGAGGTGGCGGAGAGCTCTGTGCGGGGGAGGGGAGGGGTGTGGAGGCGCTCTGGCCTGCGTGTGGCATGTTCATGGGTGCGCACACGTGTATGCACGCGGCCTGGTGAACGTGTGGTTACATCTGTGCAAGTGTGAACATGCGCGCCGTGATGCATGAGCGTGCAAGCATGTGCAGGGGTGTGCATGCTGCCTGTTGCACACACGTGTGCCCTTCATGGCATCCGCATGTGTCTACATGTGGGCGTGCTGTGCCCACACACCGCTGCATGCGTGTGCTGCATGTGTGGGGGATGCACGTGTGTGAGCCGTGCAGTGGGTGTATGTGTGTGCTGCATGTGTGGGGGTGCATGTGTGTGAGCCGTGCAGTGGGTTTACGTGTGTGCTGCATGTGTGGGGGATGCACGTGTGTGAGCCGTGCAGTGGGTGTATGTGTGTGCTGCATGTGTGGGGGTGCATGTGTGTGAGCCGTGCAGTGGGTTTACGTGTGTGCTGCATGTGTGGGGGATGCACGTGTGTGAGCCGTGCAGTGGGTTTACGTGTGTGCTGCATGTGTGGGGGATGCACGTGTGTGAGCCGTGCAGTGGGTTTACGTGTGTGCTGCATGTGTGGGGGTGCATGTGTGTGAGCCGTGCAGTGGGTTTACGTGTGTGCTGCATGTGTGGGGGATGCACGTGTGTGAGCCGTGCAGTGGGTTTACGTGTGTGCTGCATGTGTGGGGGTGCATGTGTGTGAGCCGTGCAGTGGGTTTACGTGTGTGCTGCATGTGTGGGGGGTGCACGTGTGTGAGCCGTGCAGGGGGTGTATGTGTGTGCTGCATGTGTGGGGGGTGTATGTGTGTGAGCCGTGCAGGGGGTGTATGTGTGTGCACACAGCACACTTGTGGACTCAGGCAGGGCTGCCAGAGGCCTGGACGGGCCTCCAATTTAAGGGCCGTGGAAATGTTATGGTTTCCATGGCGACTCTGGCCAGCCTGGCGCCTGGGAGGGCGCTTCTGAGATCCTCCTGCCCCCCTCGCCCCGGGCTCCCCACCCCGCCCCTTTCTGGGGGCCCCTCTTCGAGAACCTGAACTTGTGCCTCTCCCCGCTCCTCCCCCGCCGCCCCCAGCTTTAGAATCTCGTTTTGCTTCCCCGTGTGGTCGCTGACCGGCCTGACTTTGAAATCTGTTGAAAGGAGACCTTTCTCTTTGGGGGCCAAAGTAAACAGCCTGTCATGTTAAATCACGCTCTCCTCCTCCATCCACCCCGCCTGCCCCTCCGTGCCGGTGCCGGGGAGGGCGAGCCCCTCTCCCCACTCCGTGGCAGCCTCCGGCCGGTGCGTGAACGGTCAGCAGCACCCGCCCGCCTTGGCGCACTGCCCGGGGGCACGAGCCGCCCCGCCCCTGCGGGCCCCACCTGGGCGCCGGCCGCCCCGCCCCCAGCCCGGTGCCCTCCTGCCCCCCCTCCCGCAGGCGCGCCCCCCCCCCCCAGTGCTGTCAAACCCACCTCAGGAACACCTCCCGGGCCTGCCCGCCCACCCGCCTCACCGGGCCTCGCCCGCTCACCCTGCCCGCGACGTCCCCGCCCAGGGCACCACGGCAGGCCCACGTCAGGCCCAGGCAGGGTCACCCCGCCCGCACCCAGGCCCGGCTGCTCCAGGGGCCCGCAGGGCGGCCTCGCGGCCACTGCACCCCAGTCCCACGGGGCCTGTGCCTCCTGCTGCCTGGGCCCCTCCCACAGCCCCTCGGGTGGGGGGGTCTCCAGGCTCCCCCCTCCCCACCCCCAGGTCACACCTGCCTTCCCTACCCCCCACCCCAGGGCCCCCCGGGTCTCCCCCGCCTGGCGGGTCTCCAGGCTCCCCCCTCCCCACCCCCAGGTCACACCTGCCTTCCCTACCCCCCACCCCAGGGCCCCCCGGGGCTCCCCCACCCGGCGGGTCTCCAGGCTCCCCCCTCCCCACCCCCAGGTCACACCTGCCTTCCCTACCCCCCACCCCAGGGCCCCTCGAGGCTCCCCCGCCCGGCGGCCCTCACCTCTCTGCCCGCACGGCTCCGCTCTGCCACCATCTCCCGGAGACTCTCGTTCAGAGCCGCGGTCTCCCTCTGATGGGCCGCGATGGCGTCCTCAAACTGGGCCTGCAGGGCCCTCAGCTCCGCCGCGGTGGCGCTGACTGTGGCCTGGGGGGCGGCAGCACCCGCTGAGGCGTCAGGGGCCACCATGGCGCGGGCGCCCGGCGGTCTGCTCTGGGCCACAGGGGCGGTCACACAAGGTCCTGGGACCAGAAGGGCCTCCCGCTCGGGCCAGGCAGGTGGGGGTGGGCAGAGCCGGGCCTGGGGCTCCGGGGGAAGCTTCTCGTCCTGACCACGGCCAGTGCCACCAAGGCCAGGTCCCCGGGAGGCACAGCGGTGCAGGACGGGGGCCGAGGCCCCAGGAGGGAGTCCCCGTGGGCAGAGCTGGCCCTGTGCCCTGTCCTCTGGGGTCCCCAGGCTGTCCTTTCCCGCCTGAAACATTGCTGTTGAGCCACCTGGCTGAGCGCCGAGGGGCCAGGAATGACCGATGTCAAACGAGAGGAGACGCTGCCCTCGGTGACACTGGACTTGGGCTCCGGCAGCCGGGCAGGGGATGGCGTTTGTACCCAGGAGCTTGGGACTAAACCTCTGCCCTCTTGGTCTTGTGGGGCACAGGGGGTGAACCCCAAGTCCTGTGGACCCCTGGACTGGGGCATCCCAGAGAAGGCTTCCCGGGGGCCCCTGCCCATCAGTATAGGATAACAAAGGCCGGACCCCGTCACAGATGGCGGGGGCGGGCGGAGGGGAGAGCTGGGTCCAAGGACTGGGCTTGGAGTCCAGGTGACCACAGGAACCCTCTGACCACAGGAACCCCCTCTGACCACAGGAACCCCTCTGTCCACAGGAACCTCTGTCCACAGGAACCCCCTCTGTCCACAGGAACCCTCTGTCCACAGGAACCCTCTGACCACAGGAACCCCCTCTGTCCACAGGAACCCCTCTGACCACAGGAACCCCCTCTGTCCACAGGAACCCTCTGTCCACAGGAACCTCTGTCCACAGGAACCCCCTCTGACCACAGGAACCTCTGTCCACAGGAACCCTCTGTCCACAGGAACCCCTCTGTCCACAGGAAGCCCCTGCCCACAGGAACCCCCTCTGCCCACAGGAACCCCCTCTGACCACAGGAACCCCTCTGACCACAGGAACCCTCTGACCACAGGAACCCCTCTGTCCACAGGAACCCTCTGACCACAGGAACCCTCTGTCCACAGGAACCCTCTGTCCACAGGAACCCCCTCTGACCACAGGAACCCCCTCTGACCACAGGAACCCCCTCTGACCACAGGAACCCCCTCTGTCCACAGGAACCCCCTCTGTCCACAGGAACCCCCTCTGTCCACAGGAACCCCTCTGTCAGTCTGGCCCTCAGCTTCCTGAGCTTGCAAACAGGCAGGTGTGATTCGGGGACACCCACAGTCTCTTCCAGCTCTACAGGGTCTGTGTCCCCACAGACACCCCTGGGCGAGGGCCACAGGGCTCTGCACATACCCTGCAGGGACCTCAGGTCACACTCAGGTGGCTCAGACCTGCGCTCGGGACTCAGCCTGCCCGAGTCCGCTCTCCTGTGGCCCCAGCACCCGAGACGTCCCTCCCGGGCGCTCACGGACGGGCACCTGGAGGACGCGTCTCCTGGTACGAGAGCAAGGATGCCACCTGCTCCCCTAGCCCAAGCTCAGCTCTGCCTCCGTGCCGGGGCTCAGGGGGGTCTGAGGGTTTTCTCATCAGGCTTCCTGCTCCCGGGAGGTGCAGGAGCCCCCATGCTCGTCTCTGGGACCCCCCCCCCCCACAGTTCCCTGCTCAGGGCACAGGTGGCTGGGCTCGAACAGGTCACGCCTTTCGCTCTGGGGGAGGGAGCCTCCTCTGTCCATCTTGCTGTGACCCAGGACTGTGGGCGCCCAGGGAGACTGGGCCAGGACGCCCAGCCCCTCAGGACGTGGGCCACGGGGCTCAGTGTCCAGGAGCTCCTCCCCGCGCCGGGGGCCGCTCTCACATCACCCACACTGACGCTCCTTGGCTGGCCTTCCTCCCGCCTCCCCTCTCGGTGGGCTTGATTTTCGCTTTCCAAGCTGAGGTGGCAAATAAACCTTAATGAGCTCCCTGAAGACCCTGCTGGCTGGCAGGCCAACCCCAGCCCAGGGGACACTCAGCCAGAGTGTGGGGGCCCCTAGCAAGCCACTGAGAACTGAAGAAATGGGGAGCTCTTGGGGTCTGGGGGGGCTTTCTTGGTCCCCTTTTTGCTGGAGAGGGGCCGAGAGAGCAGGTGGGGCGGGAGGAGGAAGCAGGACACAACCCCACGGGCCCCCCATGTCCCACGGGCCCCCCATGTCCCTCCTGGCTGGGCCCATGGAAGGGCCATCGGCCCCGGGGGCAGGACAGACCCCCAGGCGGCTCCAGGGAGTGAGGCTCTCCCGAATGCCGGGGCCCCTCCCCCTGCTCTGCGCAGTGACTGGCTTCGGGCGCCTGTCAGTCAGGAAACACCCTGGCAGCCAGCTCCTAATTGCAGCCCCTTGTCCACCCACAGCCCCCTGCCCCACAGGTCCAGTGAGCTGGATGGCCGCCCCAGCCAGGCCTCTGGCCCCTGCCGCTGTGCTCAGGAAGGAAGAAGGGAGCCCCGGGCGGGCAGCGCGGTCCCCGTGTTTGTCTGTGCCCTCCCCGTGTTTGTCCGTGCTCTCCCCGTGTTTGTCCGTGCCCTCCCCGTGTTTGTCTGTGCCCTCCCCGTGTTTGTCCGTGCTCTCCCCGTGTTTGTCCGTGCTCTCCCCGTGTTTGTCCGTGCTCTCCCCGTTTGTCCATGCTCTCCCCGTGTTTGTCCGTGCCCTCCCCGTGTTTGTCCGTGCCCTCCCCGTGTTTGTCCGTGCTCCCCCCGTGTTTGTCCGTGCCCTCCCCGTGTTTGTCCGTGCTCCCCCCGTGTTTGTCCGTGCCCTCCCCGTGTTTGTCCGTGCTCCCCCCGTGTTTGTCCGTGCTCTCCCCGTGTTTGTCCGTGCCCTCCCCGTGTTTGTCCGTGCTCTCCCCGTGTTTGTCCGTGCCCTTGCTCACGGGCTCCCCGTCATTCCCTCTGTCCCAGGGCAGCCTCTGACTGTGCCCCGGGGGCAGGGACCTGCAGGGGGGCCGCGACCAGAGGGACCGAGGTGAGAGCCGAGGAGACGGAGCTGGCCCGGCACAGCCACACGGCACGGCTGGCATTAGAGCCATGTCCTCACCGAGAGAGCCCCCCACCACGTCACAGCTACGTCCTGGAGGACCCCTGCAGCCTGTGTCCACTCGGGGCCAGCCTCCCCCAGGACAGCTGTCTGACCCCAACTGCCAGCACCCTCCAGGCTCCCTCTCCGCTGGTGTCCTGTCACCTTGCTCTGACCACCTCCTCCTCCTCCGGGGAGCAGGCCCTGGCCTCCACACTGTCCGCTCCGTAAGTGGGCAGAGGCCACCCTGCAGCTCCAGCAGGGGTGCCCAATCCCGCCTGTGTGGGGGGGGCACAGGGCCCCAGAGTTGCTGCCCTCCCTCCCCAGAGGCTGTCAGCCCTGCCCCCCGACACAGGCTCCTGAAGAGGAGTCAGTGGCCCCAGGTGACCCCAGCTGGCTGCCTGCAGCGGCTGCCCTCGCGCACGTGGGCCTCTGTCCATCGGTGGTCGAGGGCAGGAGGCTGCCCCCTGGGGTCAGGCTCTGGGGGATTCTCTGTGGGTGTTCTTCCCGGGGAGGGTCTGCCTCGGGCAGATGCTGGCCTACCCCGGTTTGGTCTCTCGTTCAGAAGGATTTCCTGCAGTTGTGTTCAGGGGCACAGATGGCAGGGCAGGTGGGAGGCACGGGCCTGGGTCCTGCCCTCTCTCCTTGGTGCCCGGCCTGCCGTGGGGGAGGGACTGACCCCTCAGCCTTTCCTTCCCAGCGAGACAGTGCCCCCTCCCAGGAGGGGACCTGGAGGTGCACCCAGGAGAAACTGAGGCTCGAGGGGGCCAAGACGGAGGGGAAGGTACCCCTGGGACCAGGCAGGGAGGGCACGTCAGGGGGTCTGCCAGCGCCTGCTAGGCAGTGCAGGTGGCCAGTGCTGGCGTCTGGCGGATGGGGGGTGCCCGGGCTCACCTCGGCTTGCTCCTGCCGGCCGTGGGCCTCTTGCCGCACACGTGCCAGCTCCCGCGAGGCCCCGGAGAGCTGGTCCTGCAGCAGACGCTGCTCAGCTTCTTTCAGAGACAGGGCCTGGCGTGACAGGGGTGCTGGGTGCTAGAGCCCGGGCGGGACACGGCGTGGGCCCGGCTCCATGTCCCTGTGCCCCCGAGACAGCCACGTCCGAGGGGGTGGCTGGGCGGAGCCCGGGGCTGCCGTGCTCCAGCCTGCGTGTCCGTGTTCGGCAGTGCCCCTCACTGGGGCCCCGCCTTCTTCCCAGCATGCACCTGTCCAGTACCTGCTCACTCCCAGCACAGGGCAGGGGCTTCACAGACCCCTGCTCCCTGGAGCCCCCCTCCCAACTCCTCCAGGCACTGCTTCCTACAGTGAGGACCACTCCTCTGAGCCTCTGAAAATGCTCCGTGTCACCAAGGGTGAGGGCTGCAGGTGAGCCCCCGTCCCCAGAGGGCTGCAGAAAGTGGAAGGAATGGGACAGTGACTCTCACAGGCACAGGGGCACGCTCTCTGGAGCCCCCGGCCACTCCGGGCAACCTGGGGACGTGTGTGTATGTGCGGGCGACCCGCTCGGGGTCACTGGTCATTGTTTGTCATGTTGTTCGTCACGGCAACAAACCGGGAAGGACCCCGATGTCTGCCGATGGGAGGCCAGCAAAGCAGTCGTGACCCCAGCACCTGAGGTGGTGACGCAGCTGTGCAGAGTGCGCCCCGTCCCTGAAGGGGCACGCAGGGGCGGGAAGGCCCTAGCACGGTCGGTCCCGAGCGGCGGAAGGCCTGCCACACGCCCGGGCGTGTCACACTCAGACTCCGTGTGTTACACACAGATCTCTCTACTCTTCTGGGCACAGCAGCCTCCGTCTCATAATAAAGAATCGGCTTGTTTTGTTTTTATTTGTTTTGTTTGTTTCTGTGTCCTGGGAGGAGCCTTTAAACCCTTGGAACTCCCCAAGAGCGAGGAATGTCTTTGTTACTCCTGGCCGCTGGGATCACACCTGAGCTGACTCTGAGAGGTGACTCATGGCTGCCTGACATCGTTTGGGGAGGGGTGGCCATGCGCCACCAGCCGTGGATCGGAGGAGCACGGGGCTGTGGGCGGCTGAGACCTCCCGGACTTGGGGGGAGGGGGAGGGGGAAGGCGCCACCACCTGGTCAGCGGTCCTATCAGCCCCACCCATGTGAGGACCCCACTGCACACCCTGGTGCCTACTCTGTGCCCACCAGAGGTGACAGACGTGCCCTGATGCCAGGGGGCGGGACCTCGTCCCACGGGTCTCCTAACTGGGCTGGCCCTGACTTGTGTCCTTGACAGTTAACTGCACTGAGGTAGTCCAGTCACTGGACCCCTCTCTTGAGTTCTGTGAGTCACTCCGGTGACCTGTGGAGCTCGAGGTGTTCTGCACAGACCCTCGTGCCTTCCCCAGAGACCCCGGGCGCCCGTCCCTCTGTGCCCACTGCATCCTGTTCCTCCTTTACGGTCCTATCCCTGCCCCCAGCGGCCAAGCCTTCGTGCCTTCCCCAGAGACCCCGGGCGCCTGTCCCTCTGTGCCCGCTGTGTCCTGTTCCTCCTCTACGGTCCTATCCCTGCCCCCAGCGGCCAAGCCTCCCCTCCTCCTCCCGAGGAAGGAAGCAGGAGGGTGGAGCAGCCCAGCGCGCAGACCCGAGTGCCCAGCAGCTGTGCTGTGTAGCCCGGGCGAGGCGGGCACTGTGCCTGACCTCTTCTCACCAGTAAAATGGGGCTCATGGGAGCGGGTACCTCAAGTGGTGTGAGGGCCAAACTGGAAAAGCTGGAGTCTGACAACAGGCCTCAGTCACTCCCCCCCTGGAGCCCCCTCCCCGGTGACTTATACTGTGTGCCAGCATCTGGGGTCCCGCCCTGTGTGACAGCACACGGGAATGTGGTCACTCGTCTCTCTGTTCAGGGAACAGGGAGTGCTTCATGGTGTCGCGGTGACTGGGAGAGCCTGGACTCAGGGGGCGACTTTTGCACGTCTAGTGTCTGAGTCCCGACAGCTGGGGGTGGGGGGAGATGCTCAGGTGAGTGGCTGATGGTTGGAGACTCTGACGGATGACTGGCTGGCTGATCGGGGGGATGGTTGGATAGGCAGATGGATGGACGAAGGGTGGATAGGCATGGACAGCTGAGTGTGTGGGCAGAGGGGAGTCCGTTTGCATGAAGGGACAGATGGTTGGTCAAGTGCATGGTGGAATAGGAGGATGGTCAAATGAGCGGATGGGTCGTCATGTTGGTGGGTGACTGGGTATATGAATAGTTGGATGGCTGTTCAAGGAAATTGATGGATAGGTGTACAATCAGGTGTGTGAATAAACAGCTGAGTATGTGGAGATGGCTGTGTAGGTGGGTGGACAGCGGGGTGTGTGGATAGAATGAACAAGTACATGGGAGAGCAGTTGAGTGCATGCAAGGATGAATGGGCAAGTAGATACACGAGCAGATGGATGAATGCGTGAATGGACAGATGAAAGGATCAGTAGATGAATAAACAGATGAATGAATGGATGGGAGGATAGATGGATGGGTGAATGAGTGAATGGATGAGTGGATGAGTGGATGAATGAGTAAATGGGTAGATGAATAAATGGATGGATGAATAGATGGATAGATGGATGAATGAATGGGTGGATGGATGGAAAGTTAAGTGGATAGATGATGAAGAGAGAGGCAGGGAGAGAGGGAAGGAGGGAGGGAGGGATGACTGGGTAGATAGGTGGGTGGATGGATGGATGGATGGATGGGTAGATAGGTGGATGGATGGATGGATTGATGGATGGGTAGATAGGTGGATAGATGGACAGGTTAATGAATGGATAGATGGATGGATGGATGGATGGATGGATGGATGGATGGATGGGTGGGTGGATGGAGGGATGGATGGATGGATGGGTAGATGGATGGATAGACAGGTGGATGGATGGATGGATGGATGGATGGATGGATGGATGGATAGATGGATGGATGGAGGGATGGATGGATGGATGGGTAGATGGATGGATAGACAGGTGGATGGATGGATGGATGGATGGATGGATGGATGGATGGATGGATGGATAGATGGATGGGTAGATAGGTGGATGGATGGACAGGTTAATGAATGGATGGATGGATGGATGGATGGATGGATGGATGGATGGATGGGTAGATGGATGGGTAGATAGGTGGATGGATGGACAGGTTAATGAATGGATAGATGGATGGATGGATGGATGGATGGGTAGATGGATGGGTAGATAGGTGGATGGATGGACAGGTTAATGAATGGATAGATGGATGGATGGATGGATGGATGGATGGGTAGATAGGTGGATGGATGGACGGGTGGACAGATAGATGGGCGGGCGGATGGACAGGTGGGTGATGGAGAGGTGGGTGACCATCTGTCCTCTAGGACGGCTGTGGGAGCCCACCATGGCAATAGCAGGGACCTGGGAAGGCTGCCCCCACGCAGCCCCCATGCGGTCAGAGCAGGCACGATGCAGAGGGTGTAAGGATGCCCGCTGCCCCGTAGTGCCCACCCCGTCACCTGCTGCATCTCACGCTCCAGCTGGAGGAGGCTCTCATCCCGCTCACGCTTCAGGCTCTGAATTTCCTCCTGCAGGGCCTCCCTCGTGGCTGCACTTTTTGCCACCAGCTCCTTCTCCTGCTCCAGCCTGCGGTCTGCCAGCTTCTTCTCCTCTGCCAGAGACTGACTCAGGATCTCCTGGGCCAAGACAAAGGGACAGGCTGTGAGGACCACACAGGTCAGGACACGCACGGCCGGCAGGTGCCCGTGGTCCTGAGTGAGACCTAGTTTATGGGACGCCAGGCAGGACCGGTCCCCAGGGATTGTCCGGTCCAGCCAACTGCATGCCTCTTGTCTTAGACAGCGTCCCTGAAGCAAGGACAGCAAGGGGCTCTGTGGGCCACGCCTCCACCTCCTGTCTGACACGAGCTAACAGTCCACAGGCCTCTCCTGAGTCCCCACCGTGCACCAGGCCCCGCTGACGCACACGATGTGTGAGGACACGCCCAACAAGGCCTGAGGAGGCTGTGACCAGGGGGCCGGCTCAGGTGGGTGACTCAGGTGGGTGACAGAGCATCCTCCAGCCGTGGCCTTCAGACTGCAGCCGGGTCAGCCAGTGCCCGAGACTGACCCCTCCTGGGAGGGAGAGGACCCAGCTACCCAGGCTCGGCCCCGTGACCCTAGCTGCCCACTTGCCCTATGAAAGGTCCTCCTCTGGCCGCTGCCTCCGTGTGGCCCTGCACCGCCACCTCCTGGCTGGTCTCCTAGGACCCCCACCCCCAAGGGTCGGCCGTTGTTTGGGACCAGGGAGGCTCCCGGGTGGGGCGGCAAAGGGGTGCGGGGAAGCGGACCTTCTCCCTCTGGAGCCGTGCGAGGTCCTTGCCGTGGGCCAGCGCCTGGCTCTCCAGGGCCAGCTGTGCTTCCCGCTCCTGCCGGGCCACCTGCCGCCGCAGCCGCCCCACGTCCCGCTCCAGCGCGGCCTCCCGGGCCTCCCAGACGCCTCTCAGCTGGTCCAGTTCCCCTGCGGAGGGGCAGACACGCCTGGGCCTGGCCGCAGGCCCTCACACCACAGAACCCCCCTGGCCTGTGTGAGCCCCCCGTGGAGTGATGGGTCCATGGAGTGACAGCCACCTGCTCTGAGGACGCTGCCCAAAGCCGGCAGGGACAGAGCCCCACTGCGGGTGTGTGTGTGTGTGTGTGTGTGTGTCTGGGTGTGTGTGTGTGTGTGTGTGTGTGTGTGTGTGTGTCTTGGCCGTGGCTGGGCCGAGGGGCTGGGTAGGTCACACAGGGAGCACACAGTGGGGGTTGGCTGACCTGGGTTGCCCCACGCTGACCCAGGGCTGACCCTCGGGCCCGGGCAGGAAGCCAGGACAGGGCCACCCTGCACAGACGACAGTGGCAGGACCCCTCCGGTCACAGGAGCGCCAGGCCTGAGTCGGTGCCCCTCCCGCGGGGCCGGGCGGTGAGTGCAGGGCTCTGGGTCCGAGCTCCACGGGAGGGGCTCTCAGGGTCACGCGGGGACAGGAGTGGGGGGGGGGAGCTGTGAAGCACCTTGCTGGGCCTGCAGGGCGTGCTGGGCGCTCTGGGCCTCTCCCTCCAGCTGCTCCTGCAGCTGCTCCGCCAGCTGCTGGGCCTCAAGGAGGCTGCTCTGCAGTGCGTCCCGCTCGGCCCTGTGGAGAGCCACCCCCCAGCGGCCGGTCAGCAGGCGGCCCTATCCGCTGACGGCCGGACAACGCCCGCCAAGGCCCCGGCGGGACAGTCCGAGCACAACAGGGAACACCTCCTGCGTTTTAAATTCATGAAAACAAACGAGATTACACACACACACACACACACACTTCAAACGGATGAAAAGCTAAATGCAAAACCAGAACAATGACTGAAGAACTCAGAACCGTAAAAAAAATAGTAGAAAAAAAATACAGAAGGGTATTTTATAAATGTCCCAAGAAAGACACAAAAACCAAAGACAAACATGAAGAGGCCGACAGGTCTGAACACACTTAAAGGAGAGGAGAGGAAGCGATCATGCAGGAAAGACTCCGGGAACCAACTTAAAACACCAGGCGCAGACTTGAAAAAAAAAAAAATCCACACTGAATGTACAAAGGGTTCGTCTCCATCCTATACAAAGAGCTCCTACCAATCAATGACAGAAAGTCAGCTGGCCCTATAGAGAAATGAGAAAAACGACTGTTATTCACCCACGAAAAACAGATTCACAAGTGGCGAGTTAACACCTGAAACTCACTATTGAACCTTGTTAGGACTCAAGGAGACTCAAACTGCAACCATGCATGAGAGTACCAAAATATTAAAATGGCAATAGGTTAAGGTGTGAGAACCATTTCCTTTTTCTGGGGGGGGGGGGGGAGATTTCTAAATTTAAAGCCTGCCTGCCTGTCCTCACGCCAACAATCCCACTTCCTGGTGGTGGTTCTTTGGCGACACTGTGAACCAACAACACGCTCACCGTGGCTTTGTAACTGCCCTCGACTTCGGAGCTGATGGAGGGCAGAGTGTTGTACAGATGACGGAGCCCTGGTGGGCTGGAAGGCCGATGAGGCCCTCCCTTCCCTGGTCTCTTGTCAGGTAAAGGGTTGCCCTGAGGGCGAGAGCAGAGCTAGGGTGGCTCCCTGAGGAGCTGCCTGTGTGTCCCTGCACCAGGTGTGGACGCTCAGAGCAGAGCTAGGGTGGCTCCCTGAGGAGCTGCCTGTGCGTCCCTGCACCAGGTGTGGACGCTCAGAGCAGAGCTAGGGTGGCTCCCTGAGGAGCTGCCTGTGCGTCCCTGCACCAGGTGTGGACGCTCAGAGCAGAGCTAGGGTGGCTCCCTGAGGAGCTGCCTGTGCGTCCCTGCAGCAGGTGTGGACGCTCAGAGCAGAGCTAGGGTGGCTCCCGGAGGAGCTGCCTGTGCGTCCCTGCAGCAGGTGTGGACGCTCAGAGCAGAGCTAGGGAGGCTCCCTGAGGAGCTGCCTGTGCGTCCCTGCACCAGGTGTGGACGCTCAGAGCAGAGCTAGGGTGGCTGCCTGTGCGTCCCTGCACCAGGTGTGGACGCTCAGAGCAGAGCTAGGGTGGCTCCCTGAGGAGCTGCCTGTGCGTCCCTGCACCAGGTGTGGACGCTCAGAGCAGAGCTAGCGTGGCTCCCTGAGGAGCTGCCTGTGCGTCCCTGCACCAGGTGTGGACGCTCAGAGCAGAGCTAGCGTGGCTCCCTGAGGAGCTGCCTGTGCGTCCCTGCACCAGGTGTGGACGCTCAGAGCAGAGCTAGGGTGGCTCCCTGAGGAGCTGCCTGTGCGTCCCTGCACCAGGTGTGGACGCTCAGAGCAGAGCTAGGGTGGCTCCCTGAGGAGCTGCCTGTGCGTCCCTGCACCAGGTGTGGACGCTCAGAGCAGAGCTAGGGTGGCTCCCTGAGGTGCGGAAGCTGCCTGTGCGTCCCTGCACCAGGTGTGGACGCTCAGAGCAGAGCTAGGGTGGCTCCCTGAGGTGCTGCCTGTGCGTCCCTGCACCAGGTGTGGACGCTCAGAGCAGAGCTAGCGTGGCTCCCTGAGGAGCTGCCTGTGCGTCCCTGCACCAGGTGTGGACGCTCAGAGCAGAGCTAGCGTGGCTCCCTGAGGTGCGGAAGCTGTCTGTGCGTCCCTGCACCAGGTGTGGACGCCCCGGGAGGGAGCCGGCACCTGGCAGCAGCCCCACTTCTGGAGAAGTGGCTTGAGTGTCGGACAGCTGACCCATCAGCATCCACCTGCCAGTGACCACATCCCAGCTGTCACTCTGCTCTGCTGTGCTGGGCGCTGTCCACACGCATGGACACACCACAGACACCGGGCACAGATACCCGCGTGACCCACACAAGCCAGTGGGTCAGGGCGGGCGCGGGCCTTGCGCAGTCTCGCTAGGCTTCCCTGCCCACGGCCGCCCCCTACGCTGGGGGCCGGGCAAGTCCACCCCTTCCAGGGCCCCTCATATCTACAGAGCCCAGAAATTGTACTTCTCTGGTATCCTGACCCCCGTCCAGTCCCTGCCTGGTCAGCACCCACATGCTGCCCACTCCCTCTGCCTGGGCTACTCTGCCCACATGAGACACCCCCTCCCAGACACCCTCGGGTCTCGTCTGAGAGGAGGCCTCTGCTGCTTAGAATCTGGAGGCTGGCACACGAAAGGCCTCCACGTCCAGTGGAGCCCGAGGGCAGCTCAGCCTCCTGAGAACGGCCAGAGGGAGTGCGGAGGGTCTAGGTGAGACCCTCAGCCACCCCCCTGGCACCCTGTGAACCGAAGCAGTGACCCCAGGGCCTGGGACAGGGGCTGGAGGACCTCGGCCCTGGCTCCTCTCACATCCGGCAGACCTGGTGGTTTCATCAGGAGGAGCTGGTGTGGGGCTGTTCACCCCCCTCCCCCCCAACACCGTGGTCATCAGCACGGTCCGGGGCTGTTCACCACCCCCCCCAACACTGTGGTCATCAGCACGGTCCGGGAGCTCGTGAGCTCTGCAGCGACTGACCGCCTGGACCCAGGGAGATATAAACACTCGGGGGGTTGGGTTTATGGTTTCAGGATTAGTCCAAGCAGCCCTGTCACCAGAAGCTCAGACTGGTCACCCTGAGGTGCTGTTTGCCGGGCGTGTGACTGCACAGGGGCCTGGGCCCAGTGGTCAGGGCTGAGCCAGGCCAGGATCCCGGGTTCCCGAACCCCCTGACCGGGGCCCATGACCCCGTGGGAGATGCTGGCAGAGGAGACGGGCCCCACCCCTGCTCCTCCGGGCCCACAGGCCTGGGAGACGGTGAGGAGCAGCGTCCGGGGTCCGTCTGCTCCTGACCCCCCAGGGTCCCTCCCGCAGGCTTCCTGTTCTGACTTCCAAGCGCTGCATTTGGGGGAGAAGCTTGCCTTTGAAGATGTTTGTGGACTCCAGGTTCTGAACCTCCAGAAGGAATCTTTTCTATAAAAATACTGAGATGCTCCTGAGAGGAGCCCACACACACGGGCCAGGAAGCCGTGGGCTCTGGGTTTCCACTGTGGCCCCCGGAGGGCTCAGCTCAGCAGGCGGCAGCCTCGGGGCAGCTCTGGTGTGGCCCAAAGTGCCATTCCCCGTCCCCGGATGTGGCCCAAAGTGCCACTCCCCGTCCCCGGATGTGGCCTAAAGTGCCACTCCATGTCCCCGGATGTGGCCTAAAGTGCCACTCCCCGTCCCCGGATGTGGCCCAAAGTGCCACTCCACGTCCCCGGATGTGGCCCAAAGTGCCATTCCACGTCCCCTGGTGTGGCCCAAAGTGCCACTCCCCGTCCCCGGATGTGGCCCAAAGTGCCACTCCCCGTCCCCGGATGTGGCCCAAAGTGCCACTCCACGTCCCCGGATGTGGCCCAAAGTGCCGTTCCACGTCCCCTGGTGTGGCCCAAAGTGCCACTCCCCGTCCCCGGATGTGGCCCAAAGTGCCACTCCATGTCCCCGGATGTGGCCTAAAGTGCCACTCCCCATCCCCGGATGTGGCCCAAAGTGCCACTCCACGTCCCCGGATGTGGCCCAAAGTGCCACTCCACGTCCCCGGATGTGGCCTAAAGTGCCACTCCCCGTCCCCGGATGTGGCCTAAAGTGCCACTCCCCGTCCCTGGATGTGGCCCCCCCGTCCCTACAGCTCCCTCTGCCCCCTCCCCCGCCGGCCCCTGGGACCGACTCCCCCCCCATGCCAGGGATGGACATGTGACCCCGGCCAGCCAATCAGAGCCCTGAGACTCCCAGGATTGGTTCCCGGACACGAAGTGGCTCGAGGTGGCTAACGGCAGCAGCTCCCGTGGGGAGATGGGCATGAGGAGGCCACCTGGAGAGCCACTGGCCGTCTTGCTGCCTCTCACCCTGGGCCTGTGAGGCAGGGGCCCGAGAACACTGGGAGCGCCCGGACACAGCCTCGCCTGAAGTCACGCACACCCTGAACTGCTCACCTCCGAGAGCGAGACCTTCTGCATCTCTCTTCCACGACCCGCCACCCGGCCCGCGTGGCCGCCTCCGCGAGGAAGGTCCCCCAGTGCTCTCCCTGGATCGACCTCTGGTCAACGTCCCCTCCCCCCGCCCACGGGCGCCGTGCTGGCCCCTCACTCACAGCCTCTCTTCCAGGCAGACACTTGCTAAGTGAGTGCCCACCCCCACCACACTTCAGGCTCCCCCAGGGCCAAGGCCACGCGGACACACCCGCCCGCAGGCCCCTGGGCACCTGAGGTCAGCGGCCTCCTCGGCCATGAGCTGGCCTTGCCTCTCCAGGGCGTCCTGCTTGGCCAGCAGCTGGGCCCGCTCCGCAGACAAAGCCTCCTTCTCCTCCAGGGCCCTCTGGAGAGAGTCCACCTGGGCCTCCTGGGCCTTCAGGCTCTGGGCCAGCTGCTGCTCCAGGGCCTGCTTCTGGCATGTGACCTGGAGGGGAGAGAAGGGCAGAGTCCTGCAGGGGCTGAGAAGGCGGGAGGGCGGGTGGGGTCTCTTCAGGGAGAAGAAGGACCTCAGGAGAAGTGGCTTCACGCAGAGTGACGTGGAAGGAGGAGGTGGAGGGTCGTGGCCGGGAGGCACACTAGCCCTCGGGGGCTCACGCGCCATCCCCGCAGAGGGGGACTCCACTCACGCCTGGGACCACGTGGGAGGAGTTACTGAACTCCTCCCGGCTGCCGATCTACAGGGTCACCTCGGTGGGGCCCCCAGTACCCGGAGGTTGGGGGCAGGAAATAGTGCATAAAAATGGCAGTAGAAGGTGGCCGAGGACCAGATCGCTCCCGACGACCTCTTCTAACGAGAACATCACAAAGATCTAGACAAAGTGCGTCACGGCGGAGTCTGAACGAGGCCCCGAGAGCTGCCCAGTCCGCTAGGACGGAACGAGACGAGATCTTGGGGAGAAGGAGCAAGAGGAACGAGCCCACCGTCTGGCATCTTGTCCCTCTGCAGGGTGTCTGCTGACTCACACATCTTGGCTGAGAGATTGGGAGGTCAAGGAGAGCTCCTGGCAATAGGATGGCCGCAAGGGTCCAAATGCTCAAATTCAGGGCCATCGAAGCAGGGTGGGGGGCTGGTGGACACCCCAGGTTTCTAGGGGTATTCACAGAAGGGCTCTACCCTGGTCATCAGGATGGGTCAGAACCGACCACCCCTCAGTCATGGGTCCACCCACGGTGACCACCTGCCCTCACTGCTTGGCAGAACCAGAAGTGGCTCCTCTCTGGAAGAAGAGCCTCATCAAATTATTTCTACAGCCTGACCTGTGGTGGCGCAGTGGATAAAGCGTCGACCTGGAAATGCTGAGGTCGCCAGTTCGAAACCCTGGGCTTGCCTGGTCAAGGCACATATGGGAGTTGATGCTTCCAGCTCCTCCCCCCTTCTCTCTCTCTGTCTCTCCTCTCTCTCTCTCTCCCTCTCCTCTCTAAAATAAATAAATAAATAAATAAAATTATTAAAAAAAATTATTTCTACAGATTTAAGTATATGATACTTGACATCTAAAAATCAACGTCCCCAGGCATGTCAGGAGATAAAATCAAATGGCAAAAACCACACATAAGCCTGACCAGGCAGTGGCGCAGTGGATAGAGCATCGGACTGGGATGTGGAGGACCCAGGTTCGAAACCCCCAGGTCGCTGGCTTGAGCACAGGCTCACCAGCTTGACCGTGGGGTCGCTGGCTTGAGCCCAAAGGTGTCTGGCTTGAGCAAGGGGTCACTCACTTTGCTGTAGCCCCCAGTCAAGGTACATATGAGAAAACAATCAATGAAAAAGCAATCAAGGAAAAAGTAAGATGCTGCAACAAAGAACTGATGCTTCTCATCTCTCTCCCTTCTTGTCTGTCTGTCTCTATCTGTCCCTCCCTCTCTCTCTGTCAAAAAAAAACAAAAACAACCCCCCCACACACACACATAAGAACATCAGATAAACACAGATGCCTCCCTGCCTCCTTAAGAGTTCTCGAGCACAGACCTTGCAGTAGCTGTGATAAAATGTTCAAGAAGGGCCCTGGCCGGTTGGCTCAGTGGTGAAGTGTTGGCCTGGTGTGTGGATGTCCTGGGTTCAATTTCAGGTCAGGACACACAGGAGAAGCACCCATCTGCTTCTCCTCCTCTTCCCCTTCTTTCTCTCTTCCCCTCCCTCAGCCATGGCTCAACTGATTTGAGTGTGTTGGCATCAGGTGCTGACGATGGCTCTGTGGAGCCTCTACTTCAGGTGCTAAAAATAGGCTGGTTGCAACCATGGCTCCAGATGGGCAGAGCAATGGTCCCAGATGGGGGTCATTGGATAGATCCTGGTCACGGTGCACGTGAGACTCTGTCTCTCTATCTCCTCTCCTCTCACTTGGAAAAAAAGAAGATGAAGACATGTTCAAGAGGGCGAATGGTGAGCTGTAGAACCTCACAGTATAACTAGAAGTTAACATAATTTAGAAGTATAGTGAATAGACTGGTTCAAGGACAGATTAGACAACATAGAGGACAAATAATCTGGAAGACAGACAGAAGAATGCTGCATTCAGATGGAACCATGAAGGGAAGAAGGACGGGAAATACAGACAAGAGTGCAACGGACACACAAGACGAGGTCCTACATACGTGTAACTCAATACACAGCAGGAGAAGAGGCGGAGACAGGACATGTGAACGGACAGTAGAGAGGGATTATGCAGATCTCATAGAATGCGTCAAGCCACAGATCTAAAATGAGCCATAATACTCCAAAAAAGAGAAATACAAAGAAAATGTCACATAACTATACCTTAGTATTAAGTTTCTAAATACCCAAATAAAATATCTTCAAAAATCAGAAGGGAAAAAAAAAAAAAAAAAAAAAAAAAAAAAAAAAGCGCAGACATTACATTCCAATGAAAACAGGAAGACTGACATTTG
The DNA here is from genome assembly GCF_036850995.1 of Saccopteryx leptura. Lineage (NCBI taxonomy): Eukaryota > Metazoa > Chordata > Mammalia > Chiroptera > Emballonuridae > Saccopteryx > Saccopteryx leptura. Next base: position 120,762,281 of record NC_089509.1, on the reverse strand, counting down.
ACTTCCAAACGCAACAATGGAAGTCAGAGGGTGGTGGGATGAATCCACTAAAGGCTGTGAGGTAGGGATGGGGGTCAGGAGGGGCAGGCGAGGCTGTGAGGTAGGGATGGGGGTCAGGATGGGGGTCAGGAGGGGCAGGCGAGGCTGTGAGGTAGGGACGGGGGTCAGGAGGGGCAGGTGAGGCTGTGAGGTAGGGATGGGGGTCAGGAGGGGCAGGCGAGGCTGTGAGGTAGGGACGGGGGTCAGGATGGGGGTCAGGAGGGGCAGGTGAGGCTGTGAGGTAGGGATGGGGTCAGGATGGGGGTCAGGAGGGGCAGGTGAGGCTGTGAGGTAGGGATGGGGTCAGGATGGGGGTCAGGAGGGGGTCAGGAGGGGCAGGTGAGGCTGTGAGGTAGGGATGGGGGTCAGGATAGGGTCAGGAGGGGCGGGTGAGGCTGTGAGGTAGGGATGGGGGTCAGGAGGGGCAGGTGAGGCTGTGAGGTAGGGATGGGGGTCAGGAGGGGCAGGTGAGGCTGTGAGGTAGGGATGGGGGTCAGGAGGGGGTCAGGAGGGGCAGGTGAGGCTGTGAGGTAGGGATGGGGGTCAGGAGGGGCAGATGAGGCTGTGAGGTAGGGATGGGGGTCAGGAGGGGGTCAGGAGGGGCAGGTGAGGCTGTGAGGTAGGGATGGGGGTCAGGAGGGGGTCAGGAGGGGCAGGTGAGGCTGTGAGGTAGGGATGGGGGTCAGGAGGGGGTCAGGAGGGGCAGGTGAGGCTGTGAGGTAGGGATGGGGGTCAGGAGGGGGTCAGGAGGGGCAGGTGAGGCTGGGAGGTAGGGATGGGGGTCAGGATGGGGTCAGGAGGGGCAGGTGAGGCTGGGAGGTAGGGATGGGGGTCAGGATGGGGTCAGGAGGGGCAGGTGAGGCTGGGAGGTAGGGATGGGGGTCAGGAGGGGCGGGTGAGGCTGTGAGGTAGGGATGGGGGTCAGGACGGGGGTCAGGAGGGGCAGGTGGAGCGGAGCTACGTCCTATCTTGCTGGCGGCTATGCAGGAGCACACAGCCGCCAGACACCACTGACCTGCCCACTGGCTTTCCAACTATAATACGGTAATTAAACACAGAGGACACAGAGGACAGAGAAGGGACAGGACAGAGGCTGACAAACTGAAAAAGGCTGCACTGATCCCCAAAGGTGACAGGGACCACGGGGGGGCCCAGAAAATAGCCAAACTGCTTCAATGTGAGCACCCCTGAGTGTGGCCTCAGCACAAGGCTTATGTCCACAGAAGATGGGGGTGCCAGGGAATAAGAGATGTGTGAGTCCCACTGTGGACGTGGTCTAGCCAGGAAAGAGATGTGGGAGGACACAGTGAGGCCCTTTACTCTGTGTGCACGGGAGTCACGCAGCCTCTGACCCCTGGTGAGGGGCAGGGCCCAGCCCCTGGGTCCTGAGACATGACAGAATGACTCTTCTGTGCCTACCTGCCCCCGTCCCTGTCCCTGTCTCTGACCCCTGGTGAGGGGCGGGGCCCAGCCCCTGGGTCCTGAGACATGACAGAATGACACTTCTGGGCCTACCTGCCCCCGTCCCTGTCCCTGTCTCTGACCCCTGGTGAGGGGCGGGGCCCAGCCCCTGAGTCCTGAGGCATGACAGAACGACACTTCTGTGCCTACCTGCCCCCGTCCCTGTCCCTGTCTCTGACCCCTGGTGAGGGGCGGGGCCCAGCCCCTGGGTCCTGAGACATGACAGAATGACACTTCTGGGCCTACCTGCCCCGTCCCTGTCTCCGACCCCACAGCACGGGGAACCTGCCATTGCACACGGCCAAGCCGGTCAGGGCTGCTGTTAGCAAGCACTGGGCTGACGTCCTGAGCCAGTGTGGCACGGCAAGATGACATGTGACCCGTCCACACCCCAGACAGGAGGGTGGCCCTGCAGACCCCTCACCTGGTCCACCTGCTCCTGCAGCTGGGCCCTCTCGTGCCCAAGCTGGGCCACCTGCCCGTCCACCTGGCCGAGCTGCTGCTCCATCCGCGCCAGCCGCTCCCGGGCGCCTGCCTGCTCCTGCTGCAGTGCCCGCTCCTGCTCCCGCCACTGGTCCCGCTCCTGCTGCAGCTGCCCAGGGAAGGGGGAGGGTCAGTGTCCAGGCCATGCCCACACACCCGTGACCCCATGGGCCGACTGCCCCTCCCTGGACTGCTCTGTGGGCGTGGCTAGGCCCAGCAGGCTCCCTGTCCATGGGGCCCCTTCCCCCCAAATCTGTGCTCAGTCCGGGCATGGAAAGGTGGGTACAAGGAGGATCCTGGGCTCAGAGACCTGAGCTAGAGCCCAGTCCCACGGCCACCCTCGGGAATGTGAGGCTCAGACCCCGGGCCGCCCACCTGGGCCCCTGCCTTACCTGCAGGACCGAGTGGGTCAGTGTGCCTTTGTCCTGAGCCAGACCCTCCATCAGGGCGGCCATCTTGGCCAAGGAGTCCCTTTGCTGCGCCCCCTCCGACTTCAGCTGGCTCACAAGCAGCTCCAGGTCAGCTTCGCTGCACTCAGCCTAGAGAAGGGGGAGGACAGTGGTCACCCTGAGGGATGCCAGGGAGGGACCTTCAGATTCACGGGGGGGGCTCTCTCCCAGGTGGAGCCCTCGGTGAGAGTGAGCTCCCCGTCAGGGAGGCATGCAAGCTGGAGGTCTGGGTGGAAGGCCCAGCGTGGGGAGGCCTCTGGGGTAGACGGCGGCCTCTAGGTACTAAGGCTGCGGCCAGGAGAGGGGACAGAGTTGCCCGATGGGAGAGGTGTGGGCGGTGGGAGGCAGAGGGCACGGGGTCGTACCCGGGCCAGGGTGCCACGCAGGGCCTCCCTCTCGCTGTCCAGGACGTCCCTCTCCAGCCGGGCAGTGGTCAGCGCCTCCCGGGCCGACGCCAGCTCCTTCTTGAGCCCTGAGACCTTGTCTTCCAGCTGCTCCAGGCGTCCTTGGCTGAGGCCCCCACATCGGAGGCAAAAGAAATGAGGTCGGCTCAGGGCAAGACGGGCCACCTCACAAGAGCCAGTGGGCAGTGTGGCTGCCTGCACCTCCCTCCAAGCCCAGGGAGCCCTGCAGGTGCCCGGGGTCACCCTGGAGGCCTGAACTTGGTGGGTCCACAGGGCGGCATCCAATCCAAACCAGGACTGTTTCCCAGCTGGGGTGGGACTGTCTGTCCACGCTCAGTGGACCCGCATGGGGGCGGCGTGTGCACACTGGGGCACCCCCACTCCAGGGTCCGGGGTGGGACTGTCTGTCCACGCTCAGTGGACCCGCATGGGGGCGGCGTGTGCACACTGGGGCACCCCCACTCCAGGGTCCGGGGTGGGACAGGTTGTCCACGCTCAGTGGACCCGCATGGGTGAGGCATGTGCACACTGGGGCACCCCCACTCCAGGGTCCTGGGTGAGACTGTCTGTCCACGCTCAGTGGACCCGCATGGGTGAGGCGTGTGCACACTGGGGCACCCCCACTCCAGGGTCCGGGGTGGGACTGTCTGTCCACGCTCAGTGGACTCACATGGGTGAGGTGTGTGCACACACTGGGGGCACCTCCACTCCAGGGTCCGGGGTGGGACTGTCTGTCCACGCTCAGTGGACCCGCATGGGGGCGGCGTGTGCACACACTGGGGCACCCCCACTCCAGGATCCGGGGTGGGACTCTCTGTCCACGCTCAGTGGACCCGCATGGGGGCGGCGTGTGCACACTGGGGCACCCCCACTCCAGGGTCCGGGGTGGGACTGTCTGTCCATGCTCAGTGGACCCGCATGGGGGCGGCGTGTGCACACTGGGGCACCCCCACTCCAGGGTCCGGGGTGGGACTGTCTGTCCACGCTCAGTGGACCCGCATGGGGGCGGCGTGTGCACACACTGGGGGCACCCCCACTCCAGGGTCCGAGGTGGTGGGTTTGCTGGGGTGGGCACTGGGCAGAGAGGCTGGGTGGGTGTCGGGACAATGTCCTGACCTGGGGGAACTGGACAGCCTGTCGCTCCTGCTTTCTCATTGGGCGCCCCCCTCCCTGAGACGAGGCTGCGATGAGGAAGGGGCCCCTCAGGGGGTGAGCACACCGAGGGCCCTGGTGGCCGCCCAGCCCACCTGGTCTCCAGTGCCCAGCGGCCGCGCCCGCCCTGCTGCGCCAGCTCCTCTCGCTGCTGCTGCGTCCGGAGCAGGAGGCTCTGCTGCAGCTCCGCGTTCTCGGCCTCCAGCCTCCGCCTGTCCACGTCCCATGCGTCCCCCTTGGCCCTCAGCTCCTCCGCCTCCACCTCCAGAGCCTTCTTCTCTCTGGGAGCAGGGAGGCCGAGGTTGGGGCAGCACCGGGGGAGGGAGCGGGCACCCCGCAGGGGGCACAGTCCAGCCTCAGCCCATTGCCAGGAGGGGTGGGGGCACGGGGCAGGGCGGGGCCAGGTGTCAGCCAGCCGGGGACAGGAGCTCAGGGACGTGCAGGGAGGGACAAGGACGATCTAGCCACCTCCAGCCCCAGGCCGGCCTGCACGGTGGGGTGGCCAGCTGGCTCGCCCCCTCTTGGTGACCCTGTGGGAGTCTGTCCTTAAAACACTGGGGCTGTTGCTTCTGCTGTGTCCCCGTGCTCAGCCATCCGCCGCCCGCAGGCCCGGCCCGCATGTCCCTGCAGAACGTGCTGGAAGGAAGTGCCCCTCCCCACCTCTGCCCTCCCCAGCTCCACACCTGCATGTCCTGCTCACCTGTCCTGTCCTGACAGTGGCCCCCGTGTGGAGCTGGGCTCAGCACTGGCCCTCCACTCAGAGTCCCTGCCACAGGTGCCCCTCAACCAGGGACTCGACCCTCAGCCGCGGCCTCCGGCCCTGGCCCCTGAGGCCCCGTTTCCCAAATGCCCCTTCAATCTGCCCCCAGGCCTGCCCACATGTCCCCAGGACGCTGCAGCTTGTCCCCTGGGTGGGGTGGGTGGTCCCCACCCACCACCCCGGTACACAGCACCCCCACCTCTTCCTTGTCTCCCCACTGAGCCCCCCGACCCCCACGTGCAGGGCTGGGCTGAGCTGACCGCTGCCACCTCCTCGCCCCTCCCCGTGGAGCAATCAAGGAGGAACTGGGCCCAAGTTTCCCTCGGACCCCTGTCCGGCACTGAGGCGCTGAGCACACGGTTGGGTCACCCAGTCAGGACACCGGGGTGTGTGGGGGGAGGGGGAGGTTCTGCTGCCGCCCCCACCCCTGCATCAAGCCTTCTGGAGCGCCAGACACACCCACTCAATCTCGGGAGCCCTCAGCCAGCTCCCGTGTCCGGCTCTGGCCGTGTGGGGAGTGAGGAAGCCCCGCTGAGCCTCCCACTCAGGACTGTGGGTCTTGGGGATTCTTAGTCCCTCCCCTCTAGTGACCCTAGGGTGGCAACACATGCCCAGAAGTGCCCACTGCGCCGTGGTCGCCGACCCAGAGGACCAGGAGGGCACATGGCCCCTCAGTGGACAGCAGGAGGGGCACGGGGGGGTGTGATGGGCCATTTCTGAAGGGGGGAGGAGCCCCCCATGCGCCCTGGGGGCCCGGGCGGAGGAGGGAGGGGCAGCCTGCTCAGGGAAGGGGAGTGTGGACACCGGCTGGGTGCAGAGACCCTGGGGAGTCATGGAGGGGTGAGAAGGTGGTCCCGCAGGGACGCAGCCCAGATGGGCCCAGAGGAGGGGACAGGGGCTCTGTGCTGGCCGGGGGTGAGGCGCAGGGAGCACGGCCTTCTCCTCCTATGCAGAGGGGGCGGTGGGGGCAGCGTCCAGGCTGGGATCGCCTGCTCCGTCCAACCCTGACCAGGCCGGCCCAGCCCGCCCAGCGCCCCGGTCAGCCACCTTCCCAGGAGCTCGCTGGCCGCCCTGCAGCGCTGCGCCTCCTGGCTCTGCGCCTCCAGCCTGTCCAGCAGGTCCTCGTGCTCCCGCTGCCGCTCCTGCAGGAGCCTCCGGACGGCCCGCAGCTCCCGCTGCCGCTCGGACAGCTGCTCCCGCAGCCCGGCCCCCACCGCCTGGGAGGACTCCAGCTGCACACGCAGCTCCTGCCGGGGGGCGTGGCGTGGCGTGAGCCCCCTCTGGCCACAGACCCCAGAGAGGATGCGCTCGGGACGGACCCCCCTCCCCGGGCCCCTGGGGCTCAGGGCAGGCCCCGTGGCGGCCCCTGTCGCCCGCCTGTGTCTCCGTGGGGACCAGGGCCCAGCTGTGCATGGGCTGCCCACCTGCTCCTGCTGCCGCCGCCTCTCGATGGCAGCCTGCACGGCCCGCAGCGCGGGGTCCAGCGCGGCCGGGGAGAGGGCCCGTGGTGGGGATGCGCCCCTGTGCGGGGACGAGGTGCGTGGGGGGCTCCTCAGCGGACCCTTCCCGTCAGTGCTGCTGTTCCACGCCAGCGCCGGGCACCCCAAGTCCGCCTGGGCCACCTTCACGGTGCAGGGAGAGCGCTAAAGGCACCTGCCCAGCAGGGACCTCCCAGACCGTCCCGGTGTCAGCCGGACCCGCCGGGACCCAGCGGCCTGCACCTCAGTGATGATGCTCAAGACACGCCGCAGGGACTCCGCCTCGTCCTCCGCCTCGTCCGCGGCCAGCCGGCCTCCACTGCGCCGGGCCTCCTGCAGCCGGGGGCGGACCCCTCAGCAAGGCGCAGACACCCCTGCCCAGAGCCGCCCCTCCCAGCCCGCGTACCAGTCTCTGAACGTCCGCCCTGAGGGAGGCGATGGTTCTGCCCTTCTTCAAGTTTTGCTCTGTGAGCTTCTCCACGAGGAGCGTCTGCTCAGTGAGGCTGCAGAAAATCAGGGGCAGCGTGGTCAGCGTGGAGCCCAGAGCCCCGGGCACGGGTGGGCCCTGGCGTCACCCTGGCTGGACCCACACGGATGGGCCCTGGCGTCACCCTGGCTGGACCCACACGGATGGGCCCTGGCGTCACCCTGGCTGGACCCAGAGCCCCGGGCACGGGTGGGCCCTGACGTCACCCTGGCTGGACCCAGAGCCCAGGGCCCGGGTGGGCCCCGACGTCACCCTGGCTGGACCCCAGACTCCTGTGGTGTGGCGGGGCCACAGACACTGACCACATCTCTCCAATTGGCCCTGGGCCTCTCTCTCCTACTCTAGAACCTTCAGTGGCTCCTGCTGTCCAGTGAGTCAAGAGCAGACCCCAAGGTCAGCATCCAGGGCCCCCATGCTGACCCTGACTCAGCTCACCAGCCTCATGGCCAGTGGCTCCCGAGGTCTTGCCCATTCTTGGGGCCCAGCAGATGCAGTGCCCACTCTGGGCCTTTGCCCAGCTGCGGCTCGGCCTGAATGACCTCTGCTGTCACGAGTCTGACAGTGATGACATTACTGTCTCTTCCTTCCCCAGACCCACCCCGCCTCCCCTGGGCACCTGGGTCTCCTTTCCCATGGCCCCCGAGAATCTGCTCATGCCCAGGGTGCTGCCCCAGCAGGATGGGCTGGGTCCCCCGCACCCCACATGCTCCAGGCCCCTGACCCTCTCAGGCTCCATCCTGTCAGCCTGTCTGGTGTCCGTGGCCATGTGAGCCCTGGGCCCCCAGGTGCTATGGACTCGTGCCCCGTGGCCTTCGTGGGGCGATAGCTCCCTGTTTTCTGCTGTGAGGGAAACAGACTTTGAGCCCCAGACGTGGGTCCTGTGTGCAGAACCTCTCGCTTCCTCTGGGGCTCACGGACCCCATTGGGGCCCAGCCCGTCCGCCTGCCTCTGCTCCCTAAATGGTTGACCCCAGAGCAAGTGCGTGTCCCAGAAGGACGTGATTTTAGGCCTGAAAATTCCACTTCCAAGAACCAGCCATGAGGACAGTCCATGTGTGTCCACGGCAGTGTCCATGTGTGTCCATGGCGGTGTCCACGTGTGTCCATGGCAGTGTCCACGTGTGTCCATGTGTGTCCACGGCAGTGTCCACGTGTGCCCCCGGCAGTGTCTATGGCAGTGCCCACGTGTGTCCACATGTGTCCATGGCAGTGTCCACGTGTGTCCATGTGTGTCCACGGCAGTGTCCACGTGTGTCCATGTGTGTCCACAGCAGTGTCTATGGCAGTGCCCACGTGTGTCCACATGTGTCCATGGCAGTGCCCACGTGTGTCCAGGTGTGTCCACGTGTGTCCATGGCAGTGTCCATGGCAGTGTCCACGTGTGTCCATGGCAGTGTCCGTGGAGGCCCTCCGAGTGGGGGGCTCTAACTTTGGCCTCCAGGGCTGAGTGAGGAGTTTGGGCCCTTCCGCCGCGGGAACGTCACGTGGACACTGGAGTGACGCCCGCCGGCGCTGGGAGCCCTAGCTGTGGGGACGCGGCCTGCCCTCCCCTCCGCCACGCCGACCTCCGCGGTGCGGTCGCCGGCCCGGCACCCACCTGGCCTGCAGCGCCAGCTTCTCCGCGTGCCAGCGGCCCTGCAGCTGCAGCATCTCCCGCACCTTGTCCCGCAGCTGCTGCTCCGGACGGGCGCCTGCCGCGTGGCTGGCCGACAGCCGCAGGTTGGTGTCGAGGTTCAGGCAGGCCGTGTGCAGGCGCCGGGCGGTCCTGGCTGCGTCTGCCCGCATGTCAGCGAGGCCCCTGGGGCGAAGCAGCACCCCCCCGCCCACTGAGCCTCAGGACCGGTCTGGGCTCAGGGCCCAGGAGGCCCCACGTGGGCTGGGAGGGCACGGGGTCTGGACATGTCGGGCCAGCTCTCTGCCCTCAGTGGGCCCCCTCACCCCAACTTCAGGAGAGGCCCCCACTGTGCATTGATTGTCCCAGTGTCACAGCCTGGGTAGGGGCTGAGCAAAGCCCTAGAGGCCTTGCACCCCTGAGCCCAGTGTCCTTGTGAGCAGACGGGGTGCTGATTGCTGGTGTGTACCCAGGTCACCCAGGACAGAGCCGAGAGGGGCCGGCAGGGACCAGAGGGACCGGAGGCTGCACTCCTGTAGCTCCTCCCTCCCTCCCTCTGTCCTTCTGTGCTCTTCCGTCCCTTCCTCCGGCCCTCGCTGCAGCTGGGAGCCCACCGAGGCCCAGCAGGGCTGGGGGAGGGGCTTGTGAGCCACGCCCACAGGAGCAGCCAGGGGGCCGAGCCTGGGCCCCTGCTCCCCACGCTGACCGGCAGCCGCCTCACCTCTCAGAGGCCGATCGCAGCTCAGCCAGGTGTGCTCGGAGGGCCGTCACCTGCCTCCACAGGCACAGGAAGTCCCGGGGCTGCTCCCCCAGGCGCGCACGGCGGGTCTGAAAGGAAGGGGCCCGAGTCCGACCCAGATGAAGGTCTCGGCCTGAGAGGTGAGGAGCCTGCGACCCCCTCTCTCCCACAACCTCCTCCGGGGGCGGCTGCCCTGGGTCAGACCCCAACCCTGACGGCGTCCTGCAGGCGGGGGCTTGTGTTCCACAGCAGTGTGAACCTGCCACCCTCTGAGGACCTGCGCAGGGGACCGCACCCAGCTCCTGCCCATACCAGGACCCACTCAGCCTGGCCCCCAGCTGGGGTGCGGCCAGGTCTGCAGCCCTCTCAGGACCCACTCGGCCTGGCCCCCAGCTGGGGTGCGGCCAGGTCTGCAGCCCTCTCAGGACCCACTCGGCCTGGCCCCCAGCTGGGGTGCGGCCAGGTCTGCAGCCCTCTCAGGACCCACTCGGCCTGGCCCCCAGCTGGGGTGCGGCCAGGTCTGCAGCCCTCTCAGGACCCACTCGGCCTGGCCCCCAGCTGGGGTGCGGCCAGGTCTGCAGCCCTCTCAGGACCCACTCGGCCTGGCCCCCAGCTGGGGTGCGGCCAGGTCTGCAGCCCTCTCAGGACCCACTCGGCCTGGCCCCCAGCTGGGGTGCGGCCAGGTCTGCAGCCCTCTCAGGACCCACTGGGCCTGGCCCCCAGCTGGGGTGCGGCCAGGTCTGCAGCCCTCTCAGCTCCCGCCTCCTCCTCCAGGACTGAGGGAAGCTCTTGCTCTGGAGGGCTCCTCAGACACCCACCGGGCGGCCTGGCCCTTGTTGATGATGAGGGAAAAAGCTACTCAGAGCTCACGGGGTGGCGGGGACATCACCGTGAGACACGGTGGAGTGACTTGGGGCTGCAGGCGAGGGCAGCGGCCATAGTGGGGCGGAGGAGGGGAGGGCACAGGCGGAGACCTGGGGCGGGACAGGGTGTGGTTGCAGGGTGTGGTTGCAAGTCAGGACAGGGTGTGGCTGCAGGGTGTGGCAGGTTGTGGCTGCGGGGTGGCACAGGGTGTGATTGCGGGGAGGGACAGGGTGTGGTTGCCAGGTGGGACAGGGTGTGGTTGCGGGGCAGGGGACAGGGTGTGGTTGCGGGGCAGGGGACAGGGTGTGGTTGCGGGGCGACACAGGGTGTGGTTGTGGGGCGGGACAGGGTGTGGGCAGGGTGGGGTGGGACAGGGTGTGGTTGCGGGGCGGGGACAGGGCGTGGTTGTGGGGCGGGACAGGGTGTGGTTGCGGGGCAGCACAGGGTGTGGTTGCAGCGCCAGCCTTGCGGGGAACTGTCGGAGCCAGAGCCCTGAGTCTGGTTGTGGGGGGGGGGGCAGGGCGTGGTTGCGGGGCGGGACAGGGCGTGGTTGCGGGGCGGGGACAGGGCGTGGTTGCGGGGCGGGGACAGGGTGTGGTTGCGGGGCGGGGACAGGGTGTGGTTGCGGGGCAGCACAGGGTGTGGTTGCAGCGCCAGCCTTGCGGGGAACTGTCGGAGCCAGAGCCCTGAGTCTGGTTGTGGGGGGGGGGGGGTGCAGGGCGTGGTTGCGGGGCGGGGACAGGGTGTGGTTGCGGGGCAGCACAGGGTGTGGTTGCAGCGCCAGCCTTGCGGGGAACTGTCGGAGCCAGAGCCCTGAGTCTCCGCACCCTCCCCCAGGCCCCGTGTCTGGGATGAGCACTGACTCCGGGGACCCTGGAGGGCTCACCAAGGTGCCCAGTGCTTCCCGGGCCTGACGCCACCACATCGCCGTTCAGCGTGGTTCTGGCTGGAGTGCCCTCATGGTCAGCTGTCCTCATCCTCCTTCTGGACAAGCCTTTGTGGATCCCCCTGCCCTGACCTTGTGTCTGAGATTTGCCTTCCCCATCAGCCCAAAATGCTTTGCTGGGTGCCTTGTGGGGTGCGTCCCTTAGCGCCTGGCTCGAGGGCCCTCTGTGTACGTGTGGGACGAGCCGTTCGCCTGGTAAGTGCAGGAGCAGCTGCTCGGACCGGCCTGCGCGGGGACACGCCTACACACCACAGATTCACAGATTCCAGACGCCACACGGCTGGACCTCGGGGCTGGGCTGGCCCTCGTGGTGCGGAGCACGCAGGCCAGTGACCGGTCAGGTCAGAGGAACAGAGGCAACTTGTGCCAAACGGAGCCGCTCGGACAGGTTTCCTGACCACAAGGCCTCAGGGGAGAGAGGGGGCCCCCAGGGCCACCCAAAGGGGGCATCTACTCGCACAGAGAAGTGACACCCCCAAGCGGCAATCTATGGAAGGTGTGCTAGACCGGAGTGAACTCGGGAGTGAGCTAGAATGCACACACACACATGCACACACGCACGCACACGTGTCCACACACAATGGACAGAATGCTTGTATCCCTCAAATTCATATATTGAAACCCTAACCTCCACTCTGATGGTGTCACCAGGGGCCCCTCTGGGCGGTGATGAGGTCAGCGCTGCCGAGGGGTACCCCTGAGCTGGTGTTGGGGAACTTTATCTAGTTTTCAGCCTGAGTTCACCTAATGGGGGTGCTTTCAAAACACCCAAGCTGAAAATTAACTTCGGTGTGGTCCCAAAGACTGTCAGCACCTGTAGGCACCAGGCAGAAGCCAATAGAATCCTCTCTGGAAGGTATTACCTTCATCCCCTGTGTCAAAGAACTTTCAGAGTTTCTAGGAAAATACGCAGTTCTTAGTTGAAAGAAAAAAAGAAAGAAGAGAGAGAGGGAGGGAGGGAGGGGAAGAGAGAGAGAAAGGAAGGAGAGGAGGGAAGGACGGAGGGATGGACGGAGGGAGGGAGGAAGGGAGGGAGGAAGGGAGGCAGGAAGAAAGAAGTCTGCAAGGAACAAGGACACCAAGCATGTGATGGACACCAAGCGTGTGACAGAGACCCGGCAGAGACAGGGAGGCAGACCTTGCAGAAGAAGCTCTGGAGTCAGACACAGGTGACACACGGAATGTCCTCACTGTGTATTTACCCCCAGAACGTACCACACGTGGCAGGCTCGACAACTGGGGACGAACCCACCAGAATGCTTAAGGATGAAACACACAGCACTTGGCAGGTGAGCCTAGTGGTCGAAGGTAACAGACTGGACACCGGCAGAGAAAACATGGCCAGGAAGGCGGGTCTGGAGGAATCCTCTAGACTACGGAGCCGGACAGGACGAGGAAAGACTGCGCGGGCAGCTCAGAAGCAGGAAGAGAGTGAGGGCAGGCCCGGCCCACCTGGCTCGGGGAGGGCGCAGTGCCAATGTGATACCCACTTTGCAGAGACAGGAGACCGGGTCCTGAGACGCGTGAGCGGGACAGACAACCATCTCCGCATAGACACGGCCTGGAGAAGCCGCACAGCAGTGGTCAGAGCTGACCCCCCCCCCCCCTGCAGCCAGAGCGAGCGGGCAGGCTGCCGGCCTCCAGGACTCGGTGAGGGTCAACAGCTGGAAGCCAGAGACAGAGGGGCATCTTTGGGGTGCTGGGAGGGCGCCCCTGCCAGCCAGCGAGACCCGGTCGGTCTCAAGGACCAGGGAAAGGAAAGACTCTCAGACACTAGCCCAGCACCACCTCGGACCTGTCCCCAGCTCCAGGGAAGACGTGACCGCAGGGCGTGGGGGCACGATCCACCTCAGACACGAACCCCACCTCCAGCTGCAAGTCCTGCTCTCGTGACTGCCCGTGACGAGGAACACAGCCTCCCCACCCACTGAGGCTGAGGCCAACGGCCCCACGTTCTGGGTCGTGGGGCCGTGTGCTGCAGTCTGACCAGGAGGAGGGGCCTCCAAAGACCTCCTGCTCCCCCCGGAAAACCAGGGCGCTCCGGAGTCAGGACGCGGCCTGTCCCTATTTTCCAGGTCTGGCTTCTGAGTCCTGTCCTCCTTCTCTCAAGTGGTGGGGTCCCCTCACCCTGAGGTTCCCCATTTCACAGACGGCTGTGGCCAACCTGAGTAGGGACATGGTGTGGCAGGGGGCCAGCATCGTGCCCCCTGGGAGAAGCACCGCTGAAGCCAGCTCCCCTTGTTCTGGTCCCCGCCGCCCACCCCCACCAGCAGCCACGGGCACCAGACCAGGTGTGTCCCCCCCGGCGGGCAGGGGCGGAAGGCGCACCTGTCTCTCGGTCCAGCGCTGAGCCTCCCTCCGCTCCAGCTCCCCCCTCAGGCGGAGCACGCTGTCCGTCGTCCTGGCCAGCTCCTCGGCCAGCGAGTCGTTGGCCTTCTTCATGTGTCCCAGCTGCTCCCGCAGAAGGGTGTTCACCTGGGAGAGGCTGGTGCTCCTGGGGACGCGGGAACCGCGGCGGTGTGGCGTGGGCGGGCGGCCCCTGCGACCCAGCCCTGAACCGGCGGCGGGGCCCGGCTGACCCCAGCTCAGGGGGTGCAGCTCTCTGCACACCCCTAAGCAGCACCGGCCATCCGCAGTCGGTCCCCAGCGGTCCCCAAACTGAGGCCAGCATCTGGGTGCCACCCTGGCCCCCTCCTCCTCCTGCTCTGAGCTTTCCTGGCTCTGTCCCCACACCTATGGTCGGCTCCTCAATCCTGGGTGCAAAGGTGAACCCCACCAAGACAAGCAGGAGGGGCAGGGGCGGGATCCTAGGCTGAGGGTTCCAGGGCCGGAGGGGGGGAGGGTGCCGGCCCTGCAGCCGGGCAGGTGGGGACAGGGAGGTCCTCTGTGTGCCTGCCCCACGGGGACGCCCGGGGCAGGTGGGGACAGGGAGGTCCTCTGTGTGCCTGCCCCACGGGGACGCCCGGGGCAGGTGGGGACAGGGAGGTCCTCTGTGTGCCTGCCCCACGGGGACGCCCGGGGCAGGTGGGGACAGGGAGGTCCTCTGTGTGCCTGCCCCACGGGGACGCCCGGGGCAGGTGAGGACAGGGAGGTCCTCTGTGTGCCTGACCCACGGGGACGCCCGGGGCAGGTGGGGACAGGGAGGTCCTCTGTGTGCCTGACCTACGGGGATGCCCGGGGCAGGTGGGGACAGGGAGGTCCTCTGTGTGCCTGACCCACAGGGACACCCAGGGCAGGTGGGGACAGGTGGGGACAGGGGGGTCCTCTGTGTGCCTGACCCACAGGGACGCCCGACCCACCCAGGACATTCGCTGCTCCCACCTGCCTCTGGGGCGTGAGCCTCCTGGGTTATCCCCCACTTTGAAACTAGTTTCCAAACGGCTTCCGGCACCCTCCTCGCTCCCCAGAGCCACCCACAGCCACTTGGGGTTGGCCGCACCCCACTCCCCACCCTGCTCTGCCCCCTCCCTCACTGGCCCGGACGCCTGCAGCTGACTCCTACAGGCGTATTCGACCTGGAGCCGTTGTGGGGAAGAGGCTAGCCCACAGCCCCGAGGCACAGTGGGGCCTGCTGCGTCTTGGGGTGACAGCTGAGCCCCCCGCAGCCCCGAGAGGCGGCTGTGCCCGCCCGGCCTCACCTCTGCTCCGCGGCCTCCAGACGGCCAAGCGCCTCCCGCAGGTCCACGCTGTGCTCCAGCTCTGACCTCAGCAGCCGGTTCTCAGTGGTCTCCAGCCGGGCCTGCAGCTGGAGGGAGCACTCACCACCACCAGGCAGGGCAGCTTCCGCACAGAGCCCCCCAAGGTGGAGAAGAGGGCTCCCTGGGGCGCCCCGCAGGTGCTGAGGTCAGGCTGGGGTCAGGTGGGGTCTGGACAAGCTTAGGCCCCTCCACACGACAGGTCATAGGTCAGGTGGGTGGGGTCCACACCCTGCCCCTGGGCCGAGAGCGTGTGGCCGGCTCGGGGGGTGGCCACCGGGGTCTGGATTGTCCACATGAAGGGGCAGGAGGCCAGGTGCAGAGCAAGACTGGGGTCACCTTCCAGAGGAGTGAGTGAGTGTGGGGTCCATCGCCCAGCTGCTCGCCTGCCCAGGCTTTCCTCCTCCTGCTCGAAGGGCCTCGCCCAGCGGGTGGGCAGGGACCACGCCAGCATGTATGGGCCCGGCCGGCCCCAGAGCCTGAGCAGAGGGGACCTTGGGGGGTCTGAGGGGGACCTGGTTCTCCACCATGTGCTGACTCAGAGCACACTCTGGGGTGTCGAGGGAGGCAACTCAGGCCCTGGAGGGGGCGCTGAGAGGGAGAAAGGTCAGGAGAGCTAGAGGCCACCCCTGTGGCCTGACCTGGAGACTTGGGGCTGGGTGTGCGGGGAGGTGAGCGTCCCCGCCGGAGGAGGGGGGGGGGAGCCAGAAGTCTCGGATGAATCTGGGGCTGGAGCAGGGGCCGCCCCGGGGATGGAGACATCGGGGTACAGGGACACTGGCACCCCGACCTCCGCCCGCCCGAGGAGCTGGGGAGAGGCTTGGCCCCCTCTGGCTCCGCACGAGGGAGCCGGCGGGGGCCAAGCTGCCGGGTCCGCGAGTTCACGTCTGACTCACGAGGTTTACTGCTCTGTCCGCGGGATTTCTGCGGCCTCCGTTCCCACCGGCATTCCCATCATCTCCCCGCCCTGTGCTAGGAACCCCCCAGGCCCAGGGCCAGCGGGCCACACGCACATGGCCCTGGGAGGGCGGGCCAGCTCCCCGCCTCGGTCCCCGTGAGAAGGACGCTCACCGCACAGCCCTGCCCAGGGCCACTGGGGGTGCAGGCGACCATGAGAATGGTGTCCACAGTGTGGGGGTCGGGGCACAGGGCACTCCACCCCCCCTGCACTGAACATAAAGCACCGGTGACGGTGGTGGTCTCAGCCCCAATCGTGGCAGCGTGGCCCTGGGCAACTCAGGACCACTCGGAGCCTCCGTTTCCTCCCTGGAAGGGGGGTTGTTTGTCCGGCCCCATAGAGCAAGGGGGGCTCTGAAGGCAGCAAAGCAGGGAGCTGGGCTGACCTAACAGGACCTCTGAGCCCCCCACACTGTGGGCCAGGCCCCTCTCACGGGGCCGGAGTGGGGGGCGGGGGGGGCACCGAGCACACGGCTTCACCTCTCTGTCTGCGGTTTCTCCACATACACAGTGGGGACTCCCACCCCACACTTTATGACCACAGAGGCCTCTTGCTGCATGCAGCTGGCCGGTCACCCTGGAAGGCACAGGGGACGGAGGACCCAGGGCCGAGGTCACAGCTGTTCCTCAGCTGTTGGGAAGGGGGGGGCTGGGGCTGAGCACGAGCCAACTCCTCTGCGCGGCTCCAAGGGGCTCATTCCTTCCGTGTGCTTCCCCCCCCCTTGGGCAGGTGTGGCTGAGTGCTGGCATCGGGCCAGCGGTCAAGACTGACCAGGCCGCCCCCACAGGGCTCCCGGACAGGCGGGCACAGGGCAGGCGGGCACAGGACAGGCGGGCACAGAGCAGAGCCTTAGCTAGGCTGTGTGTCTGAGCGGTCAAGACTGACCAGGCCGCCCCCACAGGGCTCCCGGACAGGCGGGCACAGGGCAGAGCCTTCGCTAGGCTGTGTGTCTGAGCAGCTGACCAGGCCGCCCCCACAGGGCTCCCAGACAGGCGGGCACAGGACAGAGCCTTAGCTAGGCTGTGTGTCTGAGCGGTCAAGACTGACCAGGCCGCCCCCACAGGGCTCCCGGACAGGCGGGCACAGAGCAGAGCCTTAGCTAGGCTGTGTGTCTGAGCGGTCAAGACTGACCAGGCCGCCCCCACAGGGCTCCCGGACAGGCGGGCACAGAGCAGAGCCTTAGCTAGGCTGTGTGTCTGAGCGGTCAAGACTGACCAGGCCGCCCCCACAGGGCTCCCGGACAGGCGGGTACAGGACAGGCGGGCACAGGGCAGAGCCTTCGCTAGGCTGTGTGTCTGAGCAACTGGGCACCATCCTGTCCTCACCTCCACCTCAGCCTCAGTTTCCCCACTGTCGCCCAGGGTCTGAACTGTGTGGCTGACCCACCACTGAAGACTCACTGAGGGCCCGTTGGTCCAACCGTCAGTCCCGACGGGTGACGGCCTGGGCCAGGCTGCCACCCTCTGGCTCACCATGTGCCCACCGTGCCCACTCACCCGGTCGCTGACCGCATGGTACCTGCTGGCCAGCTCATCCCGCTCGGCGCCCACCTGGGCCAGCAGGTCCTCCAGCCGAGACAGCTCGTCCTGCAGGAGCTCGCTCTCCTCCTGCGCGTGGGCCGTGGCGCCCGGTGGCTCCTGCACCCCTGCAGGCACGGCGCAGGTCAGGCTGGGGGCCAGCCTGGGTCCCTGCCTCACCCTAGCACCCTGTCCCCACGGTGGCACTGCGGGCGGGCCAGTCTGCACTGGGGACCCGGGTGTGCGGGGCGGGGGAGGGGGGTGGACGGCATGTTCTCGGCCTCCCTGCCTTTTATCAACCCCCTTTCCGCAGATACCGACCTGTGCCCAGGGTGAGCCCCAAACCAGCTACAGCGGAGTGGGGGTGCCCCTGCCCAGGGAAGCAGTGGGAACTGCTGATTCAGTGTAACCAGATCCCATCCCCGAATAATGAGTTGCTTTTCTAACCACACGTGGGCTCTCTCTTTCCTGAGGCACAGACACACACACGGCGAGCTCCCCACTCCTTCAGGGGGCGGGACAGACCCTCAGGACACAGGGGGTCCCGGGAACCACCCACGCATGGAGTGTGGGGGTGGGGTTGGACTGCCTCGAGGTCATGAGTGCGCCCTGGGCCAGGCGGGGACCGCTGGGCGGCCCCGTGGCAGACACCCAGCCTGGGAGCCAGTTCCTGGAGAGTGTGACAGCGAGGAGGCCCCTGGGGGGGCGGGGGGCCGCGGGGCTGGGGGAGCAAGGCTCTGGGGTGGGGGTGGGGGGAGCTGATCACCATCTGCACTTCCTGAGTGTCACCCACCAGTGTTCTCACCCACCCAATGAGAAACAAATGGGGAACAGAATCAGGATCGGCGGTCACAGGTGTGACACAGACACTGAGGTGGCACTGGCTTGGGAAGGTCCCTGTGGCCTTGTGGTCAGGATGGTGTGGCTGTGGACACGTGCGCCCCCCACCACCCTGTGGGAGGGTGTGGTTCTGTGGCCCTTCACAGTGGAAGGTGACAGGTCAGTGAGGGGCCCGGCCGGGGGACTGTGAGGCCGTGGCTCCCTGAAGGTGGGCAGTGGCCCTTCACAGTGGAAGGTGACAGGTCAGTGAGGGGACTGTGAGGCCGTGGCTCCCTGAAGGTGGACTGTGGCCCTTCACAGTGGAAGGTGACAGGTCAGTGAGGGGACTGTGAGGCCGTGGCTCCCTGAAGGTGGACTGTGGCCCTTTACAGTGGAAGGTGACAGGTCAGTGAGGGGACTGTGAGGCCGTGGCTCCCTGAAGGTGGACTGTGGCCCTTCACAGTGGAAGGTGACAGGTCAGTGAGGGGCCCAGCCAGGGGACTGTGAGGCCGTGGCTCCCTGAAGGTGGGCAGTGGCCCTTCACAGTGGAAGGTGACAGGTCAGTGAGGGGACTGTGAGGCCGTGGCTCCCTGAAGGTGGGCAGTGGCCCTTCACAGTGGAAGGTGACAGGTCAGTGAGGGGCCCAGCCAGGGGACTGTGAGGCCGTGGCTCCCTGAAGGTGGGCTCCAGCTAAAGCCAGGGAAGCCCCCCCTGGTGCCACCCCTCCCCCACACTCCCTTCACCTGGGGGGGTCTCCTTGCTCAGGCTGCCAGCCACGATCTCACGGATGCGGGCAGGCAGGGGGGTGGGCGAGGCCTCCCGGCCTTCCCCACGCACGGTCAGGCCTCGGTCCTCTCTGCTGGCCGTGGGGCTCAGGACGGTGTCCTCCAGCCTCTGGAAAACAGTCGCCGGACACCTGGGGCACACGGGCCCCTGGGCACCTGCCAGGTCCCCATGTGAGCCCATGGAGTTAGTGGAGGGGGGGTGGGGGACCGTAGACTCCCCCATGCCAGTAAAATGCCCTGGAGAGGACTGGGCAAGGCTGAGGTCACCCAGGACACGTGCCCTGCTTTCTCCAGCTGGACAGAGAGGTGACGCCCTGCCTGTCCCAGCACCGCTGGGCACATCAGGAAATGCGGAGAAGAACTGTCCCAGGACAACTGGCCAAGTCCTCACCATGCCCGGCCCTCCGCACGGCTGGGTGCAGCTCTCCAAGGGTGCTGGGAGGCTGGTGCCCTCCCGTGGTCCTCAGAGCCCCCCACCTCCCACCCGACTGCAGTAAGGAGTCACAGTGTCCACGGCGGGAGCTGCCAAGGAGAGGCTTGAAACCCCCAGTGGAGGAGGGGGGAGTGGGAGATGGACAGACGGCTGGTTTCAGGACAGAGGCTCCAGCCCCCTCCTCCCTGGAACCAGGCATCCGCAGGCCCTGGGAGGAGAGTGAGCTGGCCTTCCTTCCCAGCCTCCAGAGCCGCTCACCTCCCTGGGAAGAGGCGGTCAGACAGGCCTGGGAATAGGCCGGAAACTCAGGTCCTGGGGGATCTCGGACTCTGTGCTGACCCTCGGCCTTGGCCTGCGGATTCTTTACACCACACGAGGGCACGGGGGGGGGGGAGCCTGGCCTGGAGCTGCCCTGGGTGGGGGGCGGCTTTTTTTGGGTCTAACTGTGGTGCTGACTGTGGGAAGGACCGAGTGCCTTTTGTGTGTGTGTGGGGTGGGGGGGCGGCCATTTCAAACCAGCAGGGAGCATCTGGACTTGAGGGACTCAGCCAGGCATGATCACCCAGGAGTAAGACAGGCCTCGCCATCACCCTGACGCTCAGTATGTCTGATTCTAAGGCCGTGGATTCCATATTAAAGGTGGCCAGATGATGCCCAGGGGGTCCAGGCACGGATGTCCACTCTCAGTGACTCTCCAGAGTGGCAAACCAGGGTCCTCTGTCAGCCCCCTCCACAAGTCCCAGACTTACCACACTCGTCACCATGTGCCCAGACACCCTCTCCTCTGGGACTCCCACCCCTGGGACCCCTCAGAGCCACAGCATGCTGCCCCTACCCCGTAATCCCCCCAAATCTCCCTCTTGACCCAGGGTCCTGGAGAGTGACTCTGGGGAGCCCCCTGCCCTCCCCCTCCTCGGATTTCTTCCCAGCTCTCCCTGAGACCTTTGCAAGTCTAGACCCTTTTGCTGGGCTCTGATCCCCACGCTCGGGCTGGGAGGGGCAGGGGGCTTCCCGAGTGCCCTCCTGTGTCCCCACCTGGTGGCCCTGGTTCATTCTCACCCTGCCCCTTTCTCCTGAGGCACCAGCCTGGATCGTCCACCTCAAACGCCCCCTGGTCCTGCCCCTTCTCAGGACCAGACGGCCAGAGTCCCCCCTCCAAAGCCTGGCTCTTGCATGACACCCGGTGAGCCCTGTCCTGACCCCCAACGGCAGCCCAGGGACAGCAGCCCCTGGACAAAGGTCTGGGGCAGTGAGAGCCCGGGTCCTGGCCCCCTGGGTCCCAGCCTCGCTTCAGGCTGGAGCCTTACTTTTTACCCGTGTTTGAATTTTAGTCCCCTGGGAGGTCTTGGGGAGACACCTTCCCTCAACACCTCCCCCCTCACCCGCACATGACCCCCTCCAGCCCTCCTCTGGGTGGGCGTCAGAGCAGCCTCCCTGGGGGGGCAGGGGAGGACGTGCCCGCTACTCCTCTGGGCCAGGCAGGACCCGGTGCCAAGACCACCAACCGCCTCTCCTGCCCTCTTTGGAGGAAAGGCGTGTGGGGGCGGGGTGGGGACCAGGCACGGCCTTCCCTGAACCCTCCCTGTGCACGCAGGGGAAACTGAGGCTCAGCCGGGTGGCGAGAGCCAGCCGGGGGGGGGCCCAGCAGGGACGAGGCGCGTCCAGGAAGCGCTCCCTCCCCGGCCAGGAAGGCCGCTCTGCCCCTGGCCTGCCGCCCGGCCCCCTCCGCTCCCCCGGGCATCCGCGGCGCCACCCGCTAACGGGAAGGCAAGCAGCGCGGCCTAAACTTGACTCATTCCTAATATTTACAGAGGGTCACTTATTAGCCGAGGCGTCCCCAGAGGCGCTGGGGCCTAATGGATTCCAGCTGTGGCCGGGTGCCTGCGACGGGCCGCGGCCCAGCTGGAGCGGAGGGGGCGCAGCGGGGGCGGCACGGAGGGGGCGCTCGGCGGCCGTGGGTGTGAGGCAGCCCCGCCCCGCGGAAACAGCGCGGGTGGGGGGGGGGGTGGGTGGGGGTGGGGGTGGGGGTGGGGGTGGGGGTGGGGGGGTGGGGGCGGGTGGGGGTGGGGGTGGGGGTGGGGGCGGGGGGGGGGCGGGGGTGGGGGTGGGGGGGGGGGGCGGGGGCGGGGAGAGGGGCCGCGTGGTTCGGGGGCTCTGCCTCTGGCTAGTCCGGCTCACGGTTCGGACCGGACCTGACCTGCCGTTGGCCGCCTCTTCTGGGCTGGCAGAGGGGCTCCCGGTCCCCAGTCCCCACCCTGGCGGGGTCACGTCCTCCACTCCTAGGGGCCGGGGAAACCCCTTTACAGTCTGGTCACTTCGCGGCTGGCCCCTGGAGGGCAGCACACCGGGAGACTTCTAGGAGCCCCTACAGAACACTGAGTGGCCGGCGGGGACACCGGGCTAGACGTCAGGCTCCCCAGAGATCGGGACTCACGTAACGCCCCGCCCCCTTCCTTGTCCCTCCCCTGCACCCCCTCCTGCGCCTAGGGCGTCCAGGTCGCGGCTCTGCGTGGCACCCGCGGGCCCAGCACCAGAGGCAGAGCCCCAGCCTCGGAGGAACATCGCTGCTGCCCCTGCCCATGGCGGCTGTGGACGGGGAGAGACTCCGCCTGGAGAGACAGGGGCTCCCCTCCCAGCCCCACCCTGCACCAGAGCAGGGCTCCGTTAAGAGAATGGAGCTGGGGGCCCGGCCCTGCTGGTGCACCGCGTGACAGTGGGTGTGCCACATGCCCCCAGCCTTGCTGTGCCCTCATCTATGAACATGGGTGTGTGTGTGAGCCGGAAGGGGGGGTGTCCTAGAGGGTCCCTTTCCCCCACAGCTCTATGGAGGGTGCAGTGCGGAGTCTCTGGGACCCCCCCCCCACATTTTCACAGACAGAACAGGAGGAGGCAGGTGGGCTTGTAGGTCAGAAATGGAAGTCACAACCATTGACCATTCCCGCTTGCTGGTGACCAGCATCGAACCCCCTGAGTGAGGCTGCTAGGGGCACAGGGAGGGGCCGCAGATGTCCTGGTCCCCAGGGGAGAGGAGGATGGACTCCACAAAGCAGCCCAGTGACTTTGGGACAGGAAGACGAGGTTGCCCCTCACCCAGACCCACATTAGGCAGACCCCTGCCCTGGGTGATCCAGGCAAGCCCAGTGCCGGCAGAGAGGGACACCAGGCCTCAGTTTAAAATCACTCTGGGAGAGGCTGCATCCAGTGGATGACCCCAACTCAACCAGGACCCAGGTGGAGTCACAGTGTCTGTTGGGAGAAGGCCAGCCTGGGCCCCTGGCTGGTGGGCAGGGCGTGTCCAACAGTGCCACCGTGTGGCTGCGAGGGGCGTTGCAGGAGGCCATGCCCGCTGGGCTCTAGCAGTCTGGAGGCCCCGGCTCTGCCCAGTGGGGAAGGGACCCGTGTGACTGCATCAGAGGAGCCGGGCAGGACTCCCACCACTCAAGGCTCCTCAGCAGACATCCTCATACCCACCCTCTTGACCCCAAAGGGCAGCGTGGCCATCACTTTGCAGGTAAGGAAGTCCCAAGGCCACGCTCCCACAAGTGAGAGTGTTGTTGGGGCCATGGGCCCCCAGCTGCCCTCGATGGTGGTGACTGAGCCAGTGCCCCTACCGTGGCCAGAGATCAGGACCCAGCAGGCACACGCTGGCCTCAGGTGTCCTCCCCCCGGGGCACCCTCCTGCGCCCACGCAGAGGCACGGGGCAGCCTGTGGCCCGCCCCAGCCCACTGCCTGCCATTCTCCTCCCTCTGCCCGCTCAGAGCCCCACTGCCCGCCGTCCTCCTCCCTCTGCCCGCTCAGAGCCCCAGCCCACTGCCCGCCGTCCTCCTCCCTCTGCCCGCTCAGAGCCCCAGCCCACTGCCCGCCGTCCTCCTCCCTCTGCCCGCTCAGAGCCCCAGCCCACTGCCCGCCGTCCTCCTCCCTCTGCCCGCTCAGAGCCCCACTGCCCGCCGTCCTCCTCCCTCTGCCCGCTCAGAGCCCCACTGCCCGCCGTCCTCCTCCCTCTGCCCGCTCAGAGCCCCACTGCCCGCCGTCCTCCTCCCTCTGCCCACTCAGAGCCCCAGCCCACTGCCCGCCGTCCTCCTCCCTCTGCCCACTCAGAGCCCCAGCCCACTGCCCGCCGTCCTCCTCCCTCTGCCCGCTCAGAGCCCCAGCCCACTGCCCGCCGTCCTCCTCCCTCTGCCCGCTCAGAGCCCCAGCCCACTGCCTGCCATCCTCCTCCCTCTGCCCGCTCAGAGCCCCAGCCCACTGCCCGCCGTCCTCCTCCCTCTGCCCGCTCAGAGCCCCAGAGCCTGCCCGCCGTCCTCCTCCCTCTGCCCGCTCAGAGCCCCAGCCCACTGCCCGCCGTCCTCCTCCCTCTGCCCGCTCAGAGCCCCACTGCCCGCCGTCCTCCTCCCTCTGCCCGCTCAGAGCCCCACTGCCCGCAGTCCTCCTCCCTCTGCCCGCTCAGAGCCCCAGCCCACTGCCCGCCGTCCTCCTCCCTCTGCCCGCTCAGAGCCCCACTGCCCGCCGTCCTCCTCCCTCTGCCCGCTCAGAGCCCCACTGCCCGCCGTCCTCCTCCCTCTGCCCACTCAGAGCCCCACTGCCCGCCGTCCTCCTCCCTCTGCCCGCTCAGAGCCCCACTGCCCGCCGTCCTCCTCCCTCTGCCCGCTCAGAGCCCCAGCCCACTGCCCGCCGTCCTCCTCCCTCTGCCCGCTCAGAGCCCCACTGCCCGCCGTCCTCCTCCCTCTGCCCGCTCAGAGCCCCAGCCCACTGCCCGCCGTCCTCCTCCCTCTGCCCGCTCAGAGCCCCAGCCCACTGCCCGCCGTCCTCCTCCCTCTGCCCGCTCAGAGCCCCAGCCCACTGCCCGCCGTCCTCCTCCCTCTGCCCGCTCAGAGCCCCAGCCCACTGCCCGCCGTCCTCCTCCCTCTGCCCGCTCAGAGCCCCAGCCCACTGCCCGCCGTCCTCCTCCCTCTGCCCGCTCAGAGCCCCAGCCCACTGCCCGCCGTCCTCCTCCCTCTGCCCGCTCAGAGCCCCAGAGCCTGCCCGCCGTCCTCCTCCCTCTGCCCGCTCAGAGCCCCAGCCCACTGCCCGCCGTCCTCCTCCCTCTGCCCGCTCAGAGCCCCAGAGCCTTCCCACAGCAGCACACCCACGGGCCTCCCCTGCACCCCAGGTGACGGCTCTGGCCCTCGCCAGGGTGGGCACAGCTTGTGGCACACATCTGAGGACAGGGCCTCCGCCAAGCCGGCCACCGGATGCCTGCTTGCCGTCTTCCGCAGCCTGGCTGCTGCAGAGAAAGCCCTGGACCAGGGTGGCCACCGGCCAGGCTCCATTTCCTCAGGAGAAAGAGCTCCTCTGTGTCTGGGGGGGGGGGGCACCTGGCCCCGCCTTGCTGTGTCTCAGGCCTGCTCAGTTCAGATCTCTCATTGAGACCCGGAGCCCTGGGGCAGGGTCCTGCTTCTTGGGGGTGGCAGTTTGGTGCTCAACTAATAATGAAGGGGAGATCTGGGCCAGGCCTGGACCCAGGCATTGGGGGTGAGGGGGACAACTTCTCATTCATCTCTGGGCCCCCCAGCCCAGCCCCTAGCATGACTGGTGCTTGGCACACCACGGGCTCGGCTAGGTCATTACACGAATGACTGAAAAACCGAGCCTAAGGTATAAATCATCAACTGCAAAATGACTCAAAACAAGGAACTCTGGGGAGGGCAATGACCCTGTGGATCTGTCTGCTTCTGGGTCCCCAGTGCCCACACGGGCTTCCTGGAGGAGGTGGCTGACGTGTTGGACCTTGAAGGATAAGTAAGAGTTCAACAGCCAGAGGGGGCACAGGCCTCGTGTCCAGGTGGAGGGCAAACAGAAGAAAGGGGTGGGATGGGTCTCCAAAGGCTGCACACACGCACGCGCACGCACACACACGCACACACACATGCATGCACACACACGCATACACACACGCGCGCACACATGCATGCACACACGCGCATGCACATGCACATGCATGTACACACATGCACACACATGCACACGCACACATATGCATACACACATGCGTGCACACACATATGCATACGCACGCACACAGGCACAGGCGTGCCCATGCACACACACACGCACACAGGTACATGCGTGCCCACGCACACACATGCTGGTTTTCACGAGTGAGGCTCGGCACACTGGGTATGCACATGGGAGGAAATTGCATGGTGACCCCTGCCTCACGCCGCAGACGAAGAGCATCAAGCCCAGGTGGGAATTGTGGGAAAGGAAGGCAACACAGCTTTTAAAAGGAGATGGGAGAACGTCTCTGTGTCCCCGGAGCGGGCAGAGGGTGTTTCTGAGACAGCACACAGAGAGACACTGACGAGGAGGGAGGGTGGGAGAGCTGTGCTGTGTGGAAAGGACGAGCCTGTGTCCGTCCAAAGCTCCCACGGCCAGAGGAGGAGCAGGCCGCCCGTGGGAGATCTTGGCGAGGCTTGTCTCCAATAAAGGACTCGCCTCTGGCTTATCCGACCACATCCAAGTCCATCACAAACAGAGAGGGCCCCACAGCAGAAAAAAAACGGGCCACATTTCAGAACAGACACTTCACATCTAAGAGGCCGCTGAGCGTAGGGACAAGCACTCCAGCTGGCGGGTCGTCAGGCAAACAAGAAAAACCGCAACGGAGCGTTCACCCTCAGGGCTCCAGGGGAAACTGGAGGAGGTGCCAACTCCTGGCACCCGCCCCTGGCGCCCTGCGGACCGGATAGCACCACCTGTCAGGAAGTCCATGCGGCCACATCCACCCAACACCGCGCCTCGCAATCCAGGACCGGCACCCGCACTCCTGGGTGGGTTCCCCACCAGACATGCATGCAGACGGCACCCAGAGACACGTCCCGGAACATTCACGGCTGGGCTACGTGCAACGCGCAGAACTGGACGCCACGCCAATGGCCGCTTACAGGAAACGGGATGCGAAGTGTGGAGGCCCAGACGCAGTGGGCACGCCATGTGCTGAGGGCTTGGCGGACGTGGTGCCGCGTGAAGACCACGCACGGCACGGGCTTGCTTTTGTTTTGACAAAGTCCCTCAACAGGCCAGTCTAATCTCTACGGGGATGGGGGGCTTCTGGCATCCTGATGACCCTAGAGTGGACGTGGGGGCCAGAGGCTCAAGGGGGTGCAGAACAGGGGGCGGGGCGTCTGTAGGCTTCTCCAACATGGGGAGCACACTCAGGCCTGGTCGCACACGAGGACGCCACCCGAGAGCCACACTGTCCCCGTTGGCTGGCCTGTCGCCCCGTCTCCACAGGCCCCTCTGAGCCCCGGAGGGCGCCCGCCTGCCTGCTCATCCCAGAGTAACAGCACCCAGATCCCAATCACCTGCAAATGACGGGTGCTGGCTGGCCGGAGGGGGGGGGGGAGCGGACCTTGGGTGCCCTTGCTGTGTTCCGTCCCGTGTGTGGGCACCTGTGTGTCTGTGTGCGTGCACACACGTGTGGTGACGCCATCGTGTTATCTGATCCGCTGGCCCAGCTGTGGGCGGCTGCCCTTCCCGGGGACCTGTGTTGCTCAGGTGGGGCCCCGTCTCCCCACAGCACGGCGCCAAGGTCCTAAGAACTGGGTCAGTGGACAGCTCTGAGTCAGCACTGCGTGGGCCTTCCTTGAGGTCTCCTGGGATCTGTCAGGGTGGGGACTGTCTGGCTGTGACAGTGAGGGGCGGCTGAGGGGGTGGGGCCCGGAAGTAGGGGTGAAGGGGAGAGGGGCCTGGGGATAGTTCTCAGTCGTTGCTGATGTTCGTATGCAGGGGGGGCTGAGAAACTCGCTTCTGGACCTCACAGGGCAGGTCTGGGGGACAGCTGTACTCTCCCACCTCTGGGCACCCCTGAGGGAGGACTGTGGCTCCCACCCTTCACCACGAAGGAAGCAGTGAGTTCGGTCCAGGACGTCGGCCTGGGAGGGTCCTCAGTCGCTGCCCACGTCCCGTGTGTGCGGGCTGCCTCGGGGAGGGGCTCTCGCCTCCCCGGGGGGCTCAGACCTCCAGCCCCCTTTCCCGGTCAGTCTGCACTCGTGTGTGGGGGGGTGCTCACGTGACCGCAGGAGTGCGTGCAAAGTGCCCCTTGAGCCAGGGAGGCGTGGCCTCCGCAGGGTCCCTTCCCTGGCCAGGTGCCCTTGGAGCCGGCTCCCAGGGGGCTGCTGCAGGGCGGGCTCCCCACTGACCTGGATCACGGTGTCCAGCCCCAGCCGGGACCGCGCGGTGGTGTCCCCGTCCCCAGGCTCGCTGGAGGCAGAACTCATCGCCGCTGGAGCGCAGGACCCAGGAGAAAGCCGGGCTCCTTCCCGCGTGTCTCCTCTGGGGACCCTGGCTGGGACCTCCTCCGGCTCAAGCGCCAGACGCCCGACACCCGTGCGGCACCTGCCTTTCTGTCCTGGGCTTCCAGCTGCCCCCTCTTGAGTGGGGACCGCGTGGACGACCGAGTGCTTAGGTGTCGCTGTGGCAACGGCAACGCCGAAGGCTGGGTTTCCCAAGAAACAGGAGTGCGGGCCTTGTCGCCATGGAGACTAAGGAACGCTGTTGTCTGGAAGCCGTTACTCTGAAGACCTGGAGACGCCCTGGGGGAAGCTGTCCACCTGAGTGACCACGCCCAAGGAGGAGCTGGCCTCTCCCCCTCGCTTCCCACCCCAGTGGGGAAGGGCCCCAGCCTTCCACTGGGCAGCTGCCCTGGGAGGAGTCACCCTTGGTGGCCACACACCAGTGGAGGTGACGTGCGGACCACCACTTCCTCCTGATGGAGGCTCGAACTCTGGCTTTCCCTCTAAGGTTTGGAAAGGGACCCACGGTCCAGCCATGCAGACGTAACAGATGAGTAAACTGAGGCCTGGGGCGGGGACGCCACCTGCCCAACGACCAGAGGAGGCCTCGCCCTCCTGACCCTGCTCTCGGCCGGCTAGGCCTCCTGGGCTCTGATGTCCCTCCGGACCCTCTCGGGGCAACTGCTCTGTGGGGAGCGTGCCCCGTGCCTGCCCGGGAGGCTCCGTTTCTGCTCACTCGCCGGCCCCTCCCCGGAGCCCTTCCCTGGAGCACCTCCCCGGAGCCCCGTGCAGGACCAGCAGGGATGCCCCCGGCTTATCCATCGGGGCGGGTGGCCCCCAGTCCCCCTGATGCCACCTGTCCCTGCGGGCACAGAGCTCTGTCCCTCCCTCCCGGGCGGCGCCCTCCCGGGGCCTTGGGGCTGAGTCTGGCACCGAACATTAAGCCAGGTCAGCGTCCCCTCCCCACATATCTCTCTGCCTCCCCTTGGGGCCTCCTTGTTCTGAGCTGGACCAGTCCCAGCTGGGCTGATGTCAACAGGAGTTTCCTCCTGAGACAGGGCAGCGCCAGAGTGACTGTCCCTCTGATGAGAGGAGGCCGTGTGGGGCCCTGGGGACGGGTGTGTCCCTCTGAGGCCGCCTGTGAGGACGGACACTTAGTAATGGGCACGTCTGCCCCCACTGCTGCCGGGGTGGGGGGAGCCCCCTGGGGCCGAGGCCACTTCCTCAGAACCAGAGCTCACTGAAAGGCATCTGTGCTCTGTCCTTCTCCTGGTGACTTCCGGGTCCAGGGTCCCCTCCCCTCTCTGGGAGGACAGACACAAGGGTGCTCCCTGCAAAGCCAGGCCAGTCTCTTGGGGCCAGGCACAATCCCACGGGGCCTCCAGGCCTGGGCTGGGGCTTACTGGACAGTTTCTGGGACGTAGACCGTCCTTCTGACTGATTCTGGCTCCTTTAGACTAGCAGCAGATTCGGGCTCCTGAAGTCACAAAGCAAAAGTTCCCAGACTCAGAGCCCAAGGGACCCACGCTGTGGCCAGGGCCCCCCCCCTCGCGCCCCCCCATACCACACCACGCTGCCTGTAGCACCCTAAGTCCTGGAGCCCCCGTGGGCCCAGAGGACTGAGCCTGGGAAGTGTGGGAGTAGGGGGTGAGAGAGAGGTAGGACCCCCATTTCCTGCTGCTCAGAGGCTGGGCCTCCCTGACCTGAGGGTGTGGCCCTGTCCTCTGTGTGACCATCTGTGAAGGTCACTGGATGAGTCTAAAGAAGTCTCCACACACTGGAAACCGTGACAGTGGGTGCCCCGTGGTGGGGGGCCCTCCTGCTGAGTGTGCCCCTCTCCCCCACGGCACCCCAACACCCACCTCTGCCTAGTCTCCCCACTGGTCTGAGGGCACTCTCCACGCTCACTCCCCCTCAGCCCCTGGGAGGCTGCCTCCACCCCCGCCCAGCACCCTGGGGAGTTTCTGCCCCGTGGGCCCAGCCCCCCCCCCCAAGAGGCTCACGGGCCCTGTGCTTATGTCCTCCACCCCCACCCCCACCCCCGCCCTGCACCCTGGGGAGTTTCTGCCTCGTGGGCCCAGCCCCCCCCCCCACCAAGAGGCTCACAGGCCCTGTGCTTATGTCCCGGGCCTGGCTGCGTGGCCTCCACCCTCATAGCTTCCGGTCCTGGGCCATCGTCGATGGACGAGGAGAAGCTGCGGGCAGTTAGCCCTGGCTTGGATGGAGTAGAACCTGTGATAGAGAGGTCCTCACCACGCAGGGGGCAGAGTGGGCTCAGGGAGGCCAAGCTGGTCCTGACCACGTCCTGACTGTGCTGGACGGGACCAGGGCCCTGAACTACCTGCTCCCTGGGGCTCAGGGGCGCACAGGCCACCGGGAGGGTGCTGTGGCCCTCACCTGCCACATGTCCAGCATGTGCAGGAGAAAGCCCTCAGATAGGGGGGCCGTGGCTGGGTTTGATCAGTGTTTCTTCCTCCAGTCCTCCCGGGATTTCACTCGGACCTCACCGTGTCAGCTACACCTTGCACCTCCAGTTCCCAGGAGACAACCCACAGTCCTGGCCGGGCCGGGCCCCTGTGTGGACAGGAGGACATGGGGGGGGCAGGAGCGGGCACTGGGTGGGGTGTGGCAGAACTCAGCACAGTCCTGGCCGGGCCGGGCCCCTGTGTGGACAGGAGGACATGGGGGGGGGCAGGAGCGGGCACTGGGTGGGGTGTGGCAGAACTCAGCTGGCCTCGCTCTTCTCTGTCCCCCTGCTGGACCCAGGGGCACCAGGACTTGTCACCCCTGACCCAGAGCCTCTCCCAGAAGGAGAGACTTTAGAATTCCTTCACGTGACGGCTTTGTACTTCCCGGGTGAGGCGGTCATCCCCGCCCCCGGCCGGCCTCCCTTGTTCTTGCCCTGACAGACGGGGCTGCTGTGGCTGGGACACCCAGTTCTGACGTGTCTTCCAAAGGACAGGTCACCTGAAGGACAGTCCCGGAAAGAGGGTGAGCGGCTGCAAAGGAATGCGGTGCCCTGTGTCCCTCCCGGCCCCTCTGGGCCTCGGGTGGCCAGTCCCACCCTCACCCGTGCGGCGCTCTGCCTGTCCTCCCGTCACCGTCTGTGCTCTCGGGGACTCTGCCTCCGGGGACCGTGCCACCCTGCAGACGCCTCCCCCCGAGGCCGAGGCCGGGGTGCTGGGAGAGCTGCACGGGGCGGGGGTGTGTGTGTGTGTGGCTGACCTGAGTCGGCCTCACATCCTCCAGGGGCGTGTCCCCTGCGGGTGCCGGACAGGAAGCAGGCGGTGCATTCTGCGGTCGTGCCAAAACACAGCCCTGTTCTGGACAGTGGCTCAGGGACCAGCTTACACACCGCTCACTCAGAACAACTGGCTGGTGCTGAGGTTGACTGTCCCACTGTCTGACCAGTAGGCATCCCAGGCCACTGGTCACTGTGTGTCTGTGTTCCCCTGGCCATCTGTCCATACCGGACACATAGGTCCGGGATAGCAGTGGAGGCCCTGTAAAGGGACCGTTGGATCAGGGAGGACACTAAGAGACTCACTGGGGGACACTACCGGGTCAGCCTCTCGGGGTCGCCCCAGTGGACCACGGGCACATGTGCTGCAGGAGAGAAGTCGCAGCCCTTTCTCTCTGCCCCCAGCACCTGGGGCCTCTCTGGGCATCTCACCGGCCACATAGGTGAGCACCTGTACCTCCTGCTGTGCCCTGCCTGGTCCAGGTGAGCTCGTGTCCAGCTTCCCGGCCTCCACTCGCCCATGGCTCCACAGCGTCGTCCAAGTGCCCGCTGTGTGCTGGCCTTCGAGAGGGGTCTAGGGTGCACGAAGGAGCGTGCCCCGCGCAGGAGGACAGTGTCTGACAGGGTGACACTCTGACTTTGACGCCCTCCCAGCTGCCACAGCTCACAGGACCACGACCTTCACCTCCTCCCCCAGTTCCGCTGTCTCTCGATGGGCAGCTTGTCGGGCGTAAAGACGGGCCTTTGTCTGGACCAAGGGTCCCCAAACTACGGCCCGCAGGCTGCATGCGGCCCCCTGAGGCCATTTATCCGGCTCCCGTCACACTTCCGGAAGGGGCACCTCTTTCATTGGTGGTCAGTGAGAGGAGCACATTGACCATCCCATTAGCCAAAAGCAGGCCCATAGTTCCCACTGAAATACTGGTCAGTTTGTTGATTTAAATTTACTTGTTCTTCATTTTAAATATTGTATTTGTTCCCGTTTTGGTTTTTTTTTACTTTAAAATAAGATATGTGCAGTGTGCATAGGGATTTGTTCATAGTTTTTTTTATAGTCCGGGCCCTCCAACGGTCTGAGGGACAGTGAACTGGCCCCCTGTGTAAAAAGTTTGGGACCCCTGGTCTGGACTGAGGGCCCTGGGCATTTTGGGTTGACAGGGGCAGACAGGTCTCCTGGGCCAGGTCAGGAGGCAGCTGTGAGACTCCTGGGCAAGTGGAGGAACCTGAGAATCTGACTGGTGGACAGGGAGGCCACAGCGAGGACAGGGCCCAGGACGGAGCTCAGGCTGAAGGGCTGCAGGACCCGCTCCCTACGGACCAACGGGTGTGTGAGTGGGGCTCAGGGCACAGAGTGGGATGCAGGTGGCGGGTGTGTGAGTGGGGCTCAGGGCACAGAGTGGGATGCAGGTGGCAGGTGTGTGAGTGGGGCTCAGGGCACAGAGTGGGATGCAGGTGGCGGGTGTGTGAGTGGGGCTCAGGGGACAGAGTGGGATGCAGGTGGCGGGTGTGTGAGTGGGGCTCAGGGCACAGAGTGGGATGCAGGTGGCAGGTGTGTGAGTGGGGCTCAGGGGACAGAGTGGGATGCAGGTGGCGGGTGTGTGAGTGGGGCTCAGGGCACAGAGTGGGATGCAGGAGGCAGGTGTGTGAGTGGGGCTCAGGGCACAGAGTGGGATGCAGGAGGCGGGTGTGTGAGTGGGGCTCAGGGCACAGAGTGGGATGCAGGTGGCAGGTGTGTGAGTGGGGCTCAGGGCACAGAGTGGGATGCAGGTGGCGGGTGTGTGAGTGGGGCTCAGGGCACAGAGTGGGATGCAGGTGGCAGGTGTGTGAGTGGGGCTCAGGGCACAGAGTGGGATGCAGGTGGCGGGTGTGTGAGTGGGGCTCAGGGCACAGAGTGGGATGCAGGAGGCGGGTGTGTGAGTGGGGCTCAGGGCACAGAGTGGGATGCAGGAGGGGGTGTGTGAGTGGGGCTCAGGGCACAGAGTGGGATGCAGGAGGGGGTGTGTGAGTGGGCTCAGGGCACAGAGTGTGATGCAGGAGGGGGTGTGTGAGTGGGGCTCAGGAGGCAGGTGTGTGAGTGGGGCTCAGGGCACAGAGTGGGATGCAGGAGGGGGTGTGTGAGTGGGGCTCAGGGGACAGAGTGGGATGCAGGTGGCGGGTGTGTGAGTGGGGCTCAGGGCACAGAGTGGGATGCAGGTGGCGGGGTGTGAGTGGGGCTCAGGGGACAGAGTGGGGCTCAGGGCACAGAGTGGGATGCAGGAGGCGGGTGTGTGAGTGGGGCTCAGGGCACAGAGTGGGGCTCAGGGCACAGAGTGGGATGCAGGTGGCAGGTGTGTGAGTGGGGCTCAGGGCACAGAGTGGGATGCAGGTGGCAGGTGTGTGAGTGGGGCTCAGGGCACAGAGTGGGATGCAGGAGGGGGTGTGTGAGTGGGGCTCAGGGCACAGAGTGGGATGCAGGAGGGGGTGTGTGAGTGGGGCTCAGGGCACAGAGTGGGATGCAGGAGGGGGTGTGTGAGTGGGGCTCAGGGCACAGAGTGGGATGCAGGAGGGGGTGTGTGAGTGGGGCTCAGGGCACAGAGTGGGATGCAGGAGGGGGTGTGTGAGTGGGCTCAGGGCACAGAGTGTGATGCAGGAGGCGGGTGTGTGAGTGGGGCTCAGGAGGCAGGTGTGTGAGTGGGGCTCAGGGCACAGAGTGGGATGCAGGAGGGGGTGTGTGAGTGGGGCTCAGGGCACAGAGTGGGATGCAGGACGGGGGTTGTGAGTGGGGCTCAGGGCACAGAGTGGGATGCAGGAGGGGGTGTGTGAGTGGGGCTCAGGGCACAGAGTGGGATGCAGGAGGGGGGTGTGTGAGTGGGGCTCAGGGCACAGAGTGGGATGCAGGAGGGGGTGTGTGAGTGGGGCTCAGGGGACAGAGTGGGATGCAGGACGGGGGTTGTGAGTGGGGCTCAGGGCACAGAGTGGGATGCAGGAGGGGGTGTGTGAGTGGGGCTCAGGGGACAGAGTGGGATGCAGGAGGGGGTGTGTGAGTGGGGCTCAGGGGACAGAGTGGGATGCAGGAGGGGGTGTGGGAGTGGGCCTCAGGGCACAGAGTGGGGCTCAGGGCACAGAGTGGGATGCAGGAGGGGGTGTGTGAGTGGGCTCAGGGCACAGAGTGGGGCTCAGGGCACAGAGTGGGATGCAGGAGGGGGGGTGTGAGTGGGGCTCAGGGCACCTGTTCAGTGAGTCTGAATGGCCGTCCTTGGGGAGGGAAGGGCAGGCCTGCTCTGGGCAATCCCAGAGGGTGAGACTGGGCCATGTGCGAGGAGGGAACGCTGCTGCTGGCCTGGCTGTGTCCTGGGCTCCCTGGTCAGAGGGTGAGCTCCCCGTCCTAGGAGGTATGGAAGCAGAGACCCACCCACGGGGCTGCTGCTCCTTAGAAGGGTTTCCACCCACCAGGAAGTGAGCGCCTGGCATCCATCCAGGCTCTGCCCACAGCTCTGACTCAGGCGCTCAGCTCCCCTGGAGGGCGGGGGTGGGGCAGGTCTCCGTGATAGCTGTCCCGGCGTCTCCATGGGGCGGTCTCCACGGTGCGGTCTCCACGGTGCGGTCTCCACGGTGCGGTCTCCACGGTGCCGTCTCCACGGTGCGGTCTCCACGGGGCCGTCTCCACGGTGCCGTCTCCACGGGGCCGTCTCCACGGTGCCCTCTCCTGCTTGCTGTTTGCAGAAGCTCCTGCGGGTCGGGGGCAGCTCCCCCTCCTGGCTGGGACTTGCACAGCTCCGAGCAGGGGGGAGGCAGGGCGCCCAGCGCAGGTACTGGAGGGGCCAGTGGGGCGGGGCTTTCCGGCCCGAGAGGCGGAGCCAAGGAGACGTCTCCCCTCGAACCAGACACTTCAAAGACACTTCAGCTCCAGGCCCAGGTGGGTGCTTCCTTCCCGCGGAAGGCCAGGTGGGCTGGAGGATGGGCTGTCCAGGGGCTTCGGGCTGGGGGTGGGTGGCGGGAGGGTGTCCCTCGATGCAGGCCGTGCTGGGGGAGGAGGCAGGATCCACACCTGGACTCGAGTGGGCACCAGGTTTGAGGTTCCCAGCTTCCAGTGGGGGGCACAGGTGCCTGAGGGAATGAGCAGGTTGCTGTGGAGATGCAGCCCCCGGCTCTGGCCTGCAGCGGGTTGCTTCCAGGAGGTGGGGGCCCCAGGGGCAGCCCACACACTCAGGGTCTGGGGCAGCCACCACCTCGTCTCACCTGCCACATCTGAGCAAAGGGGATGCCATGTGCCTCACCCCCAATCTGAGACCCTGAGACACCCTGGGTAAGCGTGGGAGGGGGAACACCAGAAACAGGCCCTCCACCCCTTGAACAGCGTGGTGGGAGGGGGCCAGGCCCTCAGACCCGCCCCTGCCCGGCAGAGCGGGAATCTCAGCCTGAATGCGCCCTGGGCCAAGAGGAGGAGGAGCCCAGAGAGGCCCCGCCCTTGCACAAACAGGCCCCCTCCCTGCCTGCTCCTGTGACATTCCTAATTGTTGATGAGTGACTCACCCTCACTTCAAAGGCTTTGACCCAGTTCAGCTATTTAACCTGCTGCACCCCACGTCCCTCTGGAGTGCTGCTCTGCGGCGACCAGGTGACCCACCTGCAGACCTGCTCCTCACCTGGGCAGGTGACCCACCTGCAGACCTGCTGCTCACCTGGGCAGGTGACCCACCTGCAGACCTGCTCCTCACCTGGGCAGGTGACCCAGACCTGCTCCTCACCTGGGCAGGTGACCCACCTGCAGACCTGCTCCTCACCTGGGCAGGTGACCCAGACCTGCTCCTCACCTGGGCAGGTGACCCAGACCTGCTCCTCACCTGGGCAGGTGACCCACCTGCAGACCTGCTCCTCACCTGGGCAGGTGACCCAGACCTGCTCCTCACCTGGGCAGGTGACCCAGACCTGCTCCTCACCTGGGCAGGTGCCTCCTCCCCGACACCCGCGCGCCCGGCCCTCAGGGGCT
This sequence comes from Saccopteryx leptura, assembly GCF_036850995.1. Classification (NCBI taxonomy): domain Eukaryota; kingdom Metazoa; phylum Chordata; class Mammalia; order Chiroptera; family Emballonuridae; genus Saccopteryx; species Saccopteryx leptura. The sequence continues at coordinate 120,726,717 of NC_089509.1, read as the reverse complement.
GCGTCCTCCGCCCTGGCCCCAGCCATGGCCGTGCAGGTGCCCCTGTGGCACCACTACCTGCGGGCCATCCGCTCGCGCTGGGCCTCACGGGCGCAGGACTACCAGCGGGCGGAGGACGTGCTGCTCATGGTGCTGGAGGGCGTGCACGCCCGCGACCCCCGCTTCCTGGTGGACTACTCCCGAGACCTGGAGGCCGCGCAGTTTGCCCTGCGCTCCTCGGAGGACCCCGTGGACGTGGAGGTGCCCCTGAGGGTGGACGCCGAGGCCCTCCTGAGTGAGGAGCCGGGGGCCGGCCGGACGACGGACGGGCCCTTGTCCTGCCGCCTCGGTGTCCCCAGGGAAGCAGCTGGCCTGGAGCCGTGGATGACCGAGGACGTCTTCACCGCCTCCCCGGATGGCAGTGCCAAGTGCTGCGGACACATCGTGCCCAGCAAGGTCCTGCACGTCCTCAAGGACCTTCTGGTGGCTGCCATCGTGCACTGCAAGCACCACGGCCTCATCGCGCCAGGTAGTGGGCGGAACCCCACTCTGTGCACGCGGGCGGGTGCCCACGTATGGTGGCGTGTGCGTGTGTGTGCGTGTGTGTGTGTGCGCACGCACATGTGTGGTTGTTCAGTGTGTGTGTGCGCGCACATGTGTGGTTGTTCAGTGTGTGCGTGTGTGTGTGCATGTGTGTGTGCGCACACACGTGTGGTTGTTCAGCGTGTGTGTGTGCGCGCACATGTGTGGTTGTTCAGTGTGTGCGTGTGTGTGTGCATGTGTGTATGCACACATGTATGGTTGTTCAGTGTGTGTGTGTGCGCGCACATGTGTGGTTGTTCAGTGTGTGCATGTGTGTGTGCATGTGTGTATGCACACATGTGTGGTTGTTCAGTGTGTGTGTGTCGGGGCACACAGTTGGGGACATCGCTCTGAGTTCCATGAAGACATGTCTCATGTTATTCAAGGTCTATGCGGTGGTGATTTTTGGTAGTAATGTTTTCATGGATGCTACTATGTAAGCAGCTGGGAACTATGACCAGGTACTGTTCTGCTTCCTGAGGGTCCCTGACGTGGCTCTGTCATCCCGTCCCCACCGGACCTGACCATCCTCAGCTGTCCCCACTTCTAGCCTCTGGTCATGTTGCACTAGGTTGGGAGGGTTCTGCATGCATTGCATGAGTGTGTACATGTGTGCGTGTGGGCGTGTGCATCATGCACATGTGTGCACAGGTCTGGTTCAACTCATCGCCCTGTTGCTAACTGGTGTCTTGTCCTGGGTCCCGAGATGGGTCTGTGGCAGCTACCTGCAGGGGAACCAGGGTCTCTCTCAGTCTCTCTGGTACCATGTTGATGTGGTCTGGATGGTGGCCCGCTCTAAGTGGGCGGGGTCAGGAGTAGGGGTCAGTCCCGCTCTAAGTGGGCGGGGTCAGGAGTAGGGCTCCCCTCCTTCCGGGACTGTGAGGGGCTGGAAGGATGGGCACAGACTGTGCAGGGCGCAGGACAGGGGCTCGGGATGAGGAAGCCCATCCTCCGTGGGGTCAGGAGAAAGACTTCAGGTTGTCCTGGCCAGTGGTTAGGGACTGACACAGACCGTCCTGGGGAGAGACAGGCCCGGGTCGGGGGTGGCTGCCGCCTGGTCTTAGTGTGGTCCTCACATCTGCTGTGAGGTCAGCGAGCGGGGTGGTCAGCCCACCTGAGGGACAGCGACCTGCTTCTGCCTGCTCAGTGTGTGTGTGGAACCCAGCTCCGGCTGCTGTCCAGGCTCGGACCCGCACTGGGGGAGGCTTGGCGACCTTTGCCACCTCTGCCCACAGGACCGGCCTTCCTCCTGTGGGTTCCGGGGAAGCTGGGCTCCTTCTCCACGCTGATGTGAAGGTGGCCGGGCTTCTGGACTGACCTGTAACACAGGAGGGGTGACTTCCCACCCCGGCCTCTCCCCAGACCTGCCCGGTGACCGGGGGCAGGCACCCACCATCGCTGGGGCTGAGGGGTGGTAAACATCGCCCACAGGGCTGGCCAGGGCCTGTCATTAGCGTTCCTCCATCCTGGCCTGCAGACATCTGATCTGATCATCTCTGAGCCTCCCAGTCACCGCAGCAGCAGCTTGGGCAGGGCCCTTTCTGTCCCCTTCCGTGACCTGATGGGGCTGCTCCCACGGGGCCCTGTCCCCGTCCCGCCTGGGAGACAGAGCCACTGACGGAGCACAAGGCCCTGCCCAGCCGGCTCCCTTAGGCACATTCCCCAGGTCCCCTCGTGCTCACCCCGCAGCGCCCTGGCTCAGAAGGCAGCCACACCCAGGGGCTGGCCTCCGAGCACGCAGGGGAATTCCAGAGTGGCTTCCTGACACTTCCCTGCAGGGGACAAGGTTCGGGCTGCACCCCCCACCCCCACCCCGAGAACCCCTGGGAACCGTGAGGCCAGGCCGGACTGGTGGGGCGTGGCTGGGCTAGGTGGCAGGTGTGGCTGGACACCTTCCAAACCACCATTTCATGGACAAAGTATGTGACCGGTGGTAGATAAGGAAATGAAGCCACCCGGCTTTGCAGGACGCGTGCTTCAAATGCCGAGGGGAGAACACTCCTCTCTCTCTCTAACTGATGGGGAAACGGAGGCCCATTCAGGGGACACAGCAGCCCAGGTGACAGGGACAGAAGGTGGCCCGAGAGCCACCCTGCAGGAGATCGGAGGAGGGGTTCTTTCCTGCAGGACCCCCAGGGCTTTGGACTGTCCAGGGCAGACAGTGCACACCGACGGCCGTGGGAAGGACAGCTTAGGGGGGAAGCCCAGAGCACCCCAGATGTCCCCCACCCCCCCCGGCCCCAGCCCCTAGGACCCCATGGAATGTCCCTTCCTGGTGGTCTGGGCACTCTGTGTTCGGGGGGGTGGACTCTGGACCAGGCCCCGCGAGGTCTGAGAGGAGAGGGGAGGGGAGCAGGAAGCATTTCTGCTGGAACGTCCTGCCCCCCCACCCCCAGGGGTCCAGTGGGGTCCAGTGGAACTCAGGGCAGCCAGGTTTGTTCACTGTCGGCCTTCTGGGCAGAGCCGCCCGACCCCAGGCCTTCAGGGACACTGCTCGGTCCCTTCCGAGTGGACCTGTTGCTCACCTTCCCGGCCCTTCCGGCGAGGTGGACTGAGATGGGACCTCCTGGGCACCAGCCTGACCGGGGGGCGGGGTGTTCTCAGGGAGCATCTAAGCCGCAGGAGGGGTTGGCAGAGGGAGCAGGTGTGATCAAAGTCCACGCGCAGCCTGACCCTCCTGGGCTCCGAGGCACAGTCACGCCGAGGCCGCCCCAGGGCCTGGCTCCGAGCTCCCAGGGGCCCACACTGTCCCCAGGCTACCTGACCGCCTGACAGTGCCAGGCACGGTGGCCAGCAGCAAAGACTGTCCTCTCCCGAGGCCCGTCAGCATTCGGGGGCAGGTGGACATGGGCCCAGGAAAGGGGTGTGGGGGCACTACAAGCACCCCCCCCAAGTTGTTTCCTGAAGACCGAGGAGGCACTAGGGGAGACCCTTTCTCACCCTGCTCCCTGACACGGGGGCCGCCTGGGACATCGAGGTGGGGGGACCCAGCCCCTTGCTCGGCAGGGCCCCCAGGGCTGGGCAGCTGGGGCCCTTGGACCTGCCGATGGGGCAGAGCTGCTCTTCTTGGGGTCCCGGCCTCTCCCTGCCCAGCCTGGGAAGTGGGGGGCCAGGCCACAGCGCGGAGCCCTGCGGGGGGCCTGCTGTCATCAGGGAGCCGTGACCGCCTGAGCAGACGGCGTCCTCACTGCATTAGTCAGCCGGCTGCCAGAACGCATGCCACAGACCGGGCGCTCGGACAACAGAGACTTCCTTCCTCAGCCCTCAGTCCTCGGGCCGGAAGTCCAAGGCCACGGTGTGGGCAGGCTTGGTTTCTTCTGAGGCCTCTGGCCACACCCTCCCGTGGCCTCGATGCTGGTGGGACTCCCTGATGTCTCTCCCATAAAAACCAGACCTGTCTGACGGCTGCCCTTGGTTTACCTCATCGCCTTTTTAAAGGCCCCCAAATACGGTCCCAGTCTGAGCTGCTGGGGGTTAGGGCTCCCACACATGAGTTTTGGGGGACACAGCTGTGCAAGCAGGTGCCGGGCCAGCCCCACGCCTGGCTGAGGCCCCAGGTTGACGCGGGCATCTGCGGTGGAGGAGCTGCAGGTCCGGGCTCGGGGGGCCGGCCCTGGGGGGTCCCGGGGAGGCGGGGTCAGGCGCAGCTGAGGGGCCAGCCGGGCGGTCATTGCAGGCTCTCTGAACGCGAACAGCCTGAAGGAGGAGGAGGAGCTCCACCTGTCCCTGCTGGTGTCCAGCGGCTGGAGGACCATCCGCTTCAATGTGGTGCCCGTGGTGCGGCGGAAGCACAGGGTGCCCGCCCTGGAGGACGCCCAGCGGGCCCCCGGCTTCCCCGAAGGCAGCTTGAGAAGGATCATCAGCCAAGAGGTGGCCCTGGTGCCCGCCAGCGCCCAGCTCTGGAGGTAGGAGGCACCTCCTGGGTCAGTGGGGTCCCAGGGAGCCTGCAGGAAGGGGCCACGCCCTGCTGCTCCCGCCCACCTCTGCCCTGTGGGCATCTGCACCAGGCCGAGGCTACTGGGCACTCGGGGAGTTTGGGATTGTTCTCAGAGCTTCAGGAAACTAGCTGTGCAGGGAAACCCGAGAGTGTGGAGGGCCTTCTGGGAGGGACCCTCAGGACCCCACCCAGCGCGGGAAAGCAGCAGAGGACCGGTGGCTTGTCCGGGGTCGTGGTGGGTTCCCGCAGCAGCTGGGAGGGTGGCCAGGGTCTAATGAGACCACTGAGCCCGGAGCTTTGCTTGAGTTTGTCTCCATCGGGCTGCTCTTCCCAGGTGAGTGCCCCCTGCCAGTCTGCCACCTGACCTATTTAGCTGGCATGTCCCCTCCCCTGCTGGCCAGAAGGCCAGCAGTCTAGGTGAGGGCAGGCCATCGGCCGGACAGGGGGGCCTGAGTAGCTTCTGTGGGAGGAAGAGAGGAAGACACGGGGCAGAGGCTGAGTGCCCTGGGGACCCTGCACCAGGGGCCAGCCAGCCCCTTCCAGATCTACGCCGCTTAAACAGCAGCTGGCCCACAGGTCGCTGTGATTGGGTCGAGGTGACCCACCCTGTCAGATCTCACGTCTGGGGCCGGGGTGGCTTTGAGGCTGAAGGTAATTTTTACAGGTGGATGACATTTGTGAAGCTGGTTATACCCTCCTGTGGTTTTCTGCCGCTCAGAAGGGGTCAGCCACCCACACCTACCTGATCCATCCTTACGCAGAGCAGGGGCTGTGTCCAGGCTGGGGCGACCGCCAGCCACAAAGAAAGGGGAGGGGCTGGGCAAAGCAGAGTCCTTCCTTCCTTCCTTCCTTCCTTCCTTCCTTCCTTCCTTCCTTCCTTCCTTCCCTCCCTCCCTCCCTCCCTCCCTCCCTCCTTCCTTCCTTCCTTCCTTCCTTCCTTCCTTCCTTCCTTCCTTCCTTCCTTTTTCTGAAGTTGGAAACGGGGAGACAGTCAGACAGACTCCTGCATGCGCCTGACCAGGATCCACCCGACACGCCCACCAGGGAGCGATGCTCTGCCCATCTGGGCCGTTGCTCTGTTGTGACCAGAGCCATTCTAGCACCTGGGGCAGAGGCCATGGAGCCATCCCCAGCGCCCGGGCCATCTCTGCTCCAATGGAGCCTCGGCTGCGGGAGGGGAAGAGAGAGACAGAGAGGAAGGAGAGGGGGAGGGGTGGAGAAGCAGATGGGCGCTTCTCCTGTGTGCCCTGGCTGGGAATTGAACCCTGGACTTCCACATGCCGGGCCGACGCTCTACTGCTGAGCCAATCGGCTAGGGGCCAGAGTCATTTTTTTTTACAAGTAAATGGTCTTTCCTGACTCAGCGGACAGACAGCTGTTCGGTATTGAGACTGCTCAGCGTGAGGGACCGTTAGGGCGTGGTCCCCGGGTCCCACTGCTCTGTCACTTGCTGAGCAGACAGGGAGCACCTCTGGTGTACATTGCCCTGCGCTGTGGGTGCTGCTGGGGGCAGGATTTGGAGCCCCTTCGTGGTGGACGCTGGCTGCTGGAATGGGGTGTGGCGTGGAGACGTCACTCACGCCAGGCTGGGGTGGGGCTGCACCTACACCTCATCTGCTCCACCCTCAGCCAGTGAGAGTAGCACCTCCCTGTCCCCACAAAAGGGACCGGGTGGCCTGGAGACTCCCATGTCCCTCTGTGCTCTGGGGCCCGAGCGTCTACACGACAGCCGGGCATTTCACACTGGACAGCCCGTGTGTGCAGTTCCTGAAACACGCATGCAGCCCGGCCGGGTGCTGCCCGATAGCCGCTGTCATGGCCTGGGCTGTCCCCTGGGGCCCGGGAGCTTCCCGTCCTGGGGAGGCCACAGAGTCCTGGGGCTTCCTTTCTGGGGATAAGTTGTGGCTTAGGGTGCCCATGACGCCCAGCCCAGGCCTGACGCCCACGGTGGGCGGTGTGACTGTCTGGGCTCCCAGGGTCTCCACGGATTACGTGCTCACCCGGCTACTGAGCGCGCTGGACTCCCTGCCTGGCCATCGCCTGGACAGCCTCTCCATCCTCGACCGGATCAACCACGAGAACTGGCGTGACGGCGGCCAGAGCCCTGGCCTGACCTTCGACCACCTGAAGGTACGTGTGGGAGCTCAGCGGGCCCCTCCCGCTCTGTCGGGCCTGCGTCTGTAACTAGGGTGCTCAGGGCAGGGGGCTCTGGGTTGGACCCTGTGCCAGCTGGGACCGGGCCTGTGTCTGTAACTAGGGTGCTCAGGACAGGGGACCCAGGTTGGACCCTGTGCCAGCTGTGACCGGGCCTGTGTCTGTAACTAGGGTGCTCAGGGCAGGGGACCCAGGTTGGACCCTGTGCCAGCTGGGACCGGGCCTGCGTCTGTAACTAGGGTGCTCAGGGCAGGGGACCCCGTGTTGGACCCTGTGCCAGCTATGACCGGGCCTGTGTCTGTAACTAGGGTGCTCAGGGCAGGGGACCCAGGTTGGACCCTGTGCCAGCTGTGACCAGGCCTGTGTCTGTAACTAGGGTGCTCAGGGCAGGGGACCCCGGGTTGGACCCTGTGCCAGCTGGGACCGGGCCTGCGTCTGTAACTAGGGTGCTCAGGGCAGGGGGCCCCGGGTTGGACCCTGTGCCAGCTGGGACCGGGCCTGCGTCTGTAACTAGGGTGCTCAGGACAGGGGGCCCCGGGTTGGACCCTGTGCCAGCTGGGACCAGGCCTGCGTCTGTAACTAGGGTGCTCAGGGCAGGGGACCCCGGGTTGGACCCTATGCCAGCTGGGACCGGGCCTGTGTCTGTAACTAGGGTGCTCAGGGCAGGGGACCCCGGGTTGGACCCTTGTGCCAGCTGGGACCAGTGGACAGCCTGGGGTGAGCTCTGTGTCAGAGGGTCTGGAGGCCTTGCCGGGGCTCCCCAGAAACGAGGCCCAGGCTTGCGAGTGACGTCTGGCTGCTGAGGGTGGTGGCACCTCAGACCCCCCTTTGCCGTCCCAGCGTTGGTGGCCTCAGGGGTCCTCCTGGCCCAGGCACTCGCTCATCAGTCCGACCTTGGGGCTGGGTGGTGGAGAGTGGGCGTCCCCCCAGCCCGTGTCGGCCCCGAGAGAGCCCGTCGTCCCCGCATGCCCGTCCTGGAGTCTGTGGATGTCACCCGCGGGGCCCCCCCTTGGAGTTGAAGCAGCCCAGCCCTGTCCCCCCGCCCCGCTGCTCAGCGGCTGCTGTAACAGCTCTGGAACCGTGTCCTCCGAGGGCCGTGTACCCTCAGGTGCCGGGGAGAGCAGGGCGGGGCCCGTGGGGCCACGCAGGGGACGCAAGGGGGGTGGCGGAGTCTCGGGGTCTCCGCCCAGAGTGAGCAGGTGGGAGGCCTCGGAGTGCTGCTCGTGACAGGTGTGTGTGTGTGTGTGTGTGTGTGTGTGTGGTGTGTGTGTGTGTGTAGGGGTGTGTGTGTGTGTGTGTGTGTGTGTGTGTGTGTGGTGTGTGTGTGTGTGGGGTGTGTGTGTGTGTGTGGGGTGTGTGTGTGTGTGGGTGTGTGGGTGTGTGTGTGTGGGGTGTGTGTGTGTGTGTGTGTAGGGGTGTGTGTGTGTGTCTGGGTGTGTGTGTGTGTGTAGGGGTGTGTGTGTGTCTGGGTGTGTGTGTGTGTGGTGTGTGTGGGTGTGTGTGTGTGTGGGTGGGTGGGTGTAGGTGTGTGTGTGTGTGTCTGGGTGGGTGTATATGGGGGGGTGTCTGTATGTGTGTGTGTCTGGGTGTGTGTGTGTGTGTGTGTGGGGGGGGGGTGTAGGTGTGTGTGTGTGTGTGTGTGTAGGGGTGTGTGTGTGTGGTGTGTGTGTGTGTGTGTGTGGTGTGTGTGTGTGTGGTGTGTGTGTGTATGTGTGGGTGTAGGTGTGTGTGTGTGTGTGTGTGTGTAGGGGTGTGTGGTGTGTGTGTGTGTGTGGTGTGTGTGTGTGTGTGTAGGGGTGTGTGGTGTGTGTGTGTGTGTGTGTGTGGTGTGTGTGTGTGGGTGTGGGTGTAGGTGTGTGTGTGTGTGTCTGGGTGTGTGTGTGTGTGGGGTGTGTGTGTGTGTGTGTGTGTGTGTGTGTGTAGGAGGTTACGAGAGATGTGGCCCAACCTGGTACAGAAGAAAGCTCTACCGGGAGCCCCCGTATGACCTCAGACCCCTCTCCGCCCCCCTCGGGACTCCACCCCACCCCTGAGGGGCTGCCTTGGGTTCTGACCCGCGGTGGCTCCTGTGGTGAACCGGGTCCGCAGAGGGAGAGGGGCGTGAGGACACAGCAAAGTGATTGTGTGACAGGAGAGGGCGTCCCTGGCTAGGGGCACTCAGGGCCGGGGCGGGAGAGCGTGTTTGGAGCCGCCAAGCAAGTCCAGTGGTGGCTTTCAGACATGTTCTGAGCCCAGGTGTGCCGGGCACCCTGATGGGGCCAGGAGTGCCGCAGTGGGGCTCTTTGGGTGGGGCTGTAGCGCATGAGTAGGAGTTCAGTGGGAGAGGGGCACGAGGAAAGGCCCAGAGGGTGGGCAGGAACCTCGAGCACCCTGAGAAGGGTCCTGCTGGCTGGTGTGGGGGTGGCTGGGAGGCCTGCTCAGCGGCAGTGCCCTGGGTAGTCCAGGAAGGCACCAGAGCACGGGCAGCCAGTGAGGAGGGCGCGGGAGCCACGCTGGGACACCCCGGGGGGCCTGAAAGAGTAGGGAAGAAGTGCTTGTGGCCAGGGGCCTTCGGGGTGGGGGTGGTGGGAGGGCTGGTGGGTTCACACACACACACACACACACACAAAGACACACACACACACACAGACACAGACACACAGACAGACACACAGACACGTGCACAGACACACACAGACATGCGCACACATACACAGACACGTGCACACACACAGACTCACACACACAGACACATACACACAGACACACACACAGACACATACACACAGACACACACACAGACACACAAACACACAGACACATACACACAGACACACACACAGACACGTGCACACACAGATACACACACACAGACACACAAACATACAGATACACACACACAGACATGCTCACACCCTCTGCCCCAGGTGAGGACCTGATTCACATGTCACACACAGACACATGCACAGACACACAGACACACACAACACACACACACCCTCCGCCCCAGGCGAGGGCCTGATTCACATGTCACACACAGACACACGCACAGACACACAGACACACACAGACACGCTCACACCCTCTGCCCCAGGTGAGGACCTGATTCACATGTCACACACAGACACACACACACACACAGACACACGCACAGACACACAGACACGCACACACACTCTGCCCCAGGCGAGGGCCTGATTCACATGTCACACACAGACACACGCACAGACACACAGACACACACAGACACGCTCACACCCTCTGCCCCAGGTGAGGACCTGATTCACATGTCACACACAGACACGCACACACACTCTGCCCGCAGACGGTGCTGCTCTGGGCCTCCGTGCTCTTCCCGGCGCCCGAGGACTGGGCAGAGCTGCAGGGAGCCGTGTACCGGCTGCTGGTGGTGCTTCTGTGCTGTCTGGCCACGCGGAACCTGCCGCACTTCCTGCACCCCGAGCACAACCTGCTGCCGGACGCCGGCCTGGACCTCAGCGCCCTGTACCAGCGCGTGGAGGGCTTCGCCAGCCAGCCGGAGGCGTCCCTGCGCATCCACGTCACCCACCTGGGCCGCAGCCCCCCGCCGCGCATCAGCCACGGCGTCAAGGCGCTCCTGCAGCTGCCCGCCAGCGACCCCGCCTACTGGGCCACCGCCTACTTCGACGTCCTGCTGGACAAGGTGGGCACAGCCAACCTCGGGGGCCTCGGGCAGGTCCGGGGTCACAGGTGGTGGGGACAGAGCCTGGCCCCTCTCCCTCCAAGGTCAGGAGCGCGTGAGCAAGGCTGGGCCAGGTCAGGCCTCTGGGCAGCATCCGTCAGGGAGGGATGTGACATTAGGGCTCAGACAGGCCAGGAGTGCCTCTGTCCACCAGGGCCGCAGCCTGGGAACCAGGGCAGCAGGTCTGAGCTTGCCCCATCGCCCCAGGACTGCCCCAGCCCCCCGGTGGGAGTGCCCAGAGCACCAGACGCCCGGTGGGAGTGCCCAGAGCACCAGCCCCCCGGTGGGAGTGCCCAGAGCACCAGCCGCCCGGTGGGAGTGCCCAGAGCACCAGCCCCCCGGTGGGAGTGCCCAGAGCACCAGCCGCCCGGTGGGAGTGCCCAGAGCACCAGCCCCCCGGTGGGAGTGCTCAGAGCACCAGCCCCCTGGTGGGAGTGCCCAGAGCACCAGCCGCCTGGTGGGAGTGCTCAGAGCACCAGCTGCCCGGTGGGAGTGCCCAGAGCACCAGCCGCCCGGTGGGAGTGCCCAGAGCACCAGCCCCCCGGTGGGAGTGCTCAGAGCACCAGCTGCCTGGTGGGAGTGCCCAGAGCACCAGCTGCCTGGTGGGAGTGCCCAGAGCACCAGCCCCCCGGTGGGAGTGCTCAGAGCACCAGCTGCCTGGTGGGAGTGCCCAGAGCACCAGCCCCCCGGTGGGAGTGCCCAGAGCACCAGCCCCCCGGTGGGAGTGCCCAGAGCACCAGCTGCCTGGTGGGAGTGCCCAGAGCACCAGCCGCCCGGTGGGAGTGCCCAGAGCACCAGCCCCCCGGTGGGAGTGCTCAGAGCACCAGCTGCCTGGTGGGAGTGCCCAGAGCACCAGCCCCCCGGTGGGAGTGCCCAGAGCACCAGCCCCCCGGTGGGAGTGCTCAGAGCACCAGCTGCCTGGTGGGAGTGCCCAGAGCACCAGCCGCCCGGTGGGAGTGCCCAGAGCACCAGCCCCCCGGTGGGAGTGCCCAGAGCACCAGCTGCCCGGTGGGAGTGCCCAGAGCACCAGCCGCCCGGTGGGAGTGCCCAGAGCACCAGCCCCCCGGTGGGAGTGCTCAGAGCACCAGCTGCCTGGTGGGAGTGCCCAGAGCACCAGCCCCCCGGTGGGAGTGCTCAGAGCACCAGCTGCCTGGTGGGAGTGCCCAGAGCACCAGCCCCCCGGTGGGAGTGCTCAGAGCACCAGCTGCCTGGTGGGAGTGCCCAGAGCACCAGCCGCCCGGTGGGAGTGCCCAGAGCACCAGCCCCCCGGTGGGAGTGCCCAGAGCACCAGCTGCCTGGTGGGAGTGCCCAGAGCACCAGCCGCCCGGTGGGAGTGCCCAGAGCACCAGCCCCCCGGTGGGAGTGCTCAGAGCACCAGCTGCCTGGTGGGAGTGCCCAGAGCACCAGCCCCCTGGTGGGAGTGCCCAGAGCACCAGCTGCCTGGTGGGAGTGCCCAGAGCACCAGCCCCCCGGTGGGAGTGCTCAGAGCACCAGCTGCCTGGTGGGAGTGCCCAGAGCACCAGCCCCCCGGTGGGAGTGCTCAGAGCACCAGCTGCCTGGTGGGAGTGCCCAGAGCACCAGCCCCCCGGTGGGAGTGCCCAGAGCACCAGCCTCCCGGTGGGAGTGCCCAGAGCACCAGCCCCCCGGTGGGAGTGCTCAGAGCACCAGCCGCCTGGTGGGAGTGCCCAGAGCACCAGCTGCCTGGTGGGAGTGCCCAGAGCACCAGCCCCCCGGTGGGAGTACCCAGAGTACCAGCCGCCCGGTGGGAGTGCCCAGAGCACCAGCCCCCCGGTGGGAGTGCCCAGAGCACCAGCCCCCCGGTGGGAGTGCCCAGAGCACCAGCCGCCCGGTGGGAGTGCCCAGAGCACCAGCCGCCCGGTGGGAGTGCCCAGAGCACCAGCCCCCCGGTGGGAGTGCCCAGAGCACCAGCCCCCCGGTGGGAGTGCCCAGAGCACCAGCCCCCCGGTGGGAGTGCCCAGAGCACCAGCCGCCTGGTGGGAGTGCCCAGAGCACCAGCTGCTATCCTGGGCTTCATTCCTGATGAAGGGGTGTGGCCTCAGCGGGCTCACTGGACCCAGGAGTCCTATGCCACGCCCCTCAAGCATTTGGGGGTGCCAGGCTGCTTCTCCAGCTGCACCGCTTGAGCCCCAATGTTCTATCAGCTCTGTTGGCCTTCCTTTCCCCCAACCCCAGAGATTCTCTACCTGGTCCCCCCCCCACACACACACACACAAAGAGCCAACATGTCCCCGTGCAGGGCACACCCAGGGGCAGAAGATGACGGCAGTGGGAGGGTGACCCACAGCCCTCCTCTGTGTCAGCAGGGACGCCGTGTGCGGACGGCCTGGCGGGAGGGGACCTAGGCAGGTTCGTCCACCTGCAGGGAGGATCGTCCAGGTGGAGACCCAGAGGCAGGAGGGCCCCGCGGTCAGGGAGCGAACGTTGTCCCGCGCTGTGCTGAGGGCCACGTGGCTGACTCCCGGCTGTCTCTTGGTCCCCTCTGTCCCCTCCCTGCCCGCAGTTCCAGGTCTTCCACATCCAGGACAAGGACCGGGTCTCAGCCATGCAGAGCATCTTCCGGAAGACCAAGGCTCTGGGTGGCGAGGACAGCTGAGCCCGACGCAGGCTGCAGGACGCTGGCAGGAGGATCTCACCGGGGGTGGGGGGTGGAGGGGGGGTGGAGGGACTGTGTCCCCGGGAACGCCCTCACGGGCATCTGGTAGTGAGAGACGGGGGGGGGGGGGCTCCCGGAGCAGCTCCTTCTTCTCCAGGGGGGAGGACCCGGATGAGGGGCTGTGTGCTTCCTGCCACGTGTGTCTGTCTGTCCTGGGTGATGCTGTCAACTCTGAACGCTGAGCGTCTGTGTGAGACCCGGAACTTGAGGGCGTGTCCCCGTCTGTGCCAGATGCCACTCCATGAGACGAGCGACTGTGGACCTAATCTCGAATAAATTAATGCACTTCCGAGGAACGGCAGCTGTGCCCCGTCGCACCTATCGCAGAGAGCAGGGGTGGGCCCTGGTGGCCGCAGTGGGTTTGGGAGATGGCATGCCCTCCTTGGGAAGGTCTGTGTGTTGGGTGGCCCAGAGCCTGTTTGTTCTAAGTGGGCCAAAGCCCAGGTCGGCTATCCGGCAGGTTCATGGGCTGGGGTCCCCTGGGAAGGCGGGTACCGCCTGGCGCACCTGGAGAACCCTGAGGTTCTGCGATAGCTCCTGGCAGGATGCGGGCCCGAGCAGGTAATGAGCCCCGGCCACAAGACCCCTGGCCGCCACATGACCCACACTGTCCATCACAAAGCAGGCAGCGTGTGATGGGCCCCTTGCAGTGAGGCAGAAAGAAATAAAAGGCATGAAGGTTGCGGGGAGAGGGGAGAAGTAAAATTATCATTATTCATAGACAACTCGGTTACTTACATAGAAAACCCTTTAGGACTCCACATAGAAACTGCTAGATTTTGTGAATTTAACAAGGTCAAGAGATACCAGGTTGACAGAGAAAAGTGAACAGTACTTCTAGATGTTAAAATTAAACCACCGGAAATAAAAAAAAAAAAACCCTCAAAAACACCGTTGACAATAGCCTCAAACATCAACCACATAGAAACAGATCCGACAAAAGCTAGGTAAGCCCTCTACACTAGAACTAGAAACATTGTTCCATGTAATTTTAAAAGACCAACATTACTGCTCAGGTCTTTAAATTTTTCAAGTGAAACACTGATACTATGTTTGATGATTTTCATTGTGTTTCGCTTGAGAGACCTTGATTCGGTGCATCCCCGTCGACATTCCAGCAAGCTCCGGACAAGATGATTCTCGAATTTATATGGAAATGCAGAGGCTTTAGGACCACGGCAAACAATTTTAAAAGAACAAAACCGGAGGGCTGGCCCTGCTCGATTTCAGACGTACGCTAGCTAAAACGGCAGGAACTGAGGCCGGGCGGCACGGACGTCAGGATAGCCAACAACAACGACAACAGCACAAAGAAGCCACGGACAGGCCCTGGCCGGTTGGCTCAGCGGTAGAGCGTCGGCCTAGCGTGCGGAGGACCCGGGTTCGATTCCCGGCCAGGGCACACAGGAGAAGCGCCCATTTGCTTCTCCACCCCTCCACCACACCTTCCTCTCTGTCTCTCTCTTCCCCTCCCGCAGCCAAGGCTCCATTGGAGCAAAGATGGCCCGGGCGCTGGGGATGGCTCTGTGGCCTCTGCCCCAGGCGCTAGAGTGGCTCTGGTCGCAACATGGCGACGCCCAGGATGGGCAGAGCATCGCCCCCTGGTGGGCAGAGCGTCGCCCCATGGTGGGCGTGCCGGGTAGATCCCGGTCGGGCGCATGCGGGAGTCTGTCTGACTATCTCTCCCTGTTTCCAGCTTCAGAAAAATGCAAAAAAAAAAAAAAAAAAAAGAAGCCACGGACAGACCCAAGCACATGGTCAGCTGACAAAGTGGTCAAGTCCATTCACTGGGGAAGGAAAGTCTGTTTAACAAACGAGGCTCAAATGACTGGCCGTCAGGATGGATAAAGTCACACCCTGACCCCTCTTCCCCTCCATGCACAGAATTAACATCACGTGGACCACAAACCTACACGCACAAATGCTGACACCGTGGCCCCTAGAAGAGGAAACAGGAGGATGCCTTGAGCAGCACAAAGCAGGTGAACGTTCTCCGAACAGGATGACGGACAGCACAGGCCGGAGAAGGAAGCACGAGAACAAAGAGGACCTCATCAACATGTACAACATCTGCTCTCCAAAGGGCACGGTGAAAGAGGATGAATACAGGTAAACCACGGAACGGGAGAAAAGACATCACTGACGGTCTCCAGAACCGATAGAGGAACGATTACAAATCGACAGTAAAAAAAAAAGATGAAAATCAAACAGCATGAGCAGTCGGTACTTGAGCTGACACTTCTCAAACGGAGACCCGGAGATTCATGAATGGCCCGTAAACACATGGAAAGATGCTGGACACCCGTTACTCATCAGGGAAATGTATAATAAAACCAAATTAGATACAATTTCACACCCACTAGAGGGAGGTAGGGGGTGGGGGTAGGTGGGGAAGAAGGCCAAGTAAGGGTGCAGATGTGGAGCAACTGGAAATCTCTGACACTCCGGGGAGAGTGTGAAATAAATTGTAACCACCCCTCTGACAACTTTGTAGCAGGGCCTTACAGAGTTAAACCTGTACTTACTATGTAGCCCTGCAATGCTACTTTAGGTCTCTTACCAAGAGAAAGGAATAGATGTTTACACAGAGCCTGTCTAAGGGTTGTTCATAATGGGCCTCGTTTGGAAGTCACCCAGATGAACGCACAAACGGCGATGTATCCATTCCTGCACTGGGGCGGATGTATCCATTGCCGCAGCAACCCGCACAAACGGCGGATGTATCCATTCCTGCACTGGGCGGATGTATCCATTCCCGCACTGGGGCGGATGTATCCATTCCCGCAGCAACCCGCACAAACGGCGGATGTATCCATTCCCGCAGCAACCTCCGTGCGGCGCATGTATCCATTCCCGCAGCAACCCCCATGCGAAGTGAAAGAGGCAGACGCCCCAGAGAAGACGCTGTGGGATTCCGTTTCTGTGAACTCCAGTGACCGCGGGACTGAGCGGCGGTCGTGGAAATCAGATGTGGGGGGCCCCGACTGGGTGGGGACCTCAGGGGACCCGCCCCTGGGTGGTGCTTGTACTGGAACTTCCGGAGCCTGCTTCTGGGGAAATCCAGCCAAGACAGGGCTGCTCCCCGGACAAAGGCCAACATCTCGAAGGTAACCCACGGGACCCTGCACGCTCGAGCCCCCAAACTTTCTGGCCTCCTCTGGAAGAGCCCCCACCCTACTTTGCCTCCTGGATTTCAGACCCTTGGGCCCTCTCAGGTCCTGCGCTGATCACAGCTGTGACACGCGCCTCCCACTAGTGCCCTTCATTCCTTGTGGCCGTGAGCACCATGGGGTGGACCTCTGGTCTGCTCAGGGCCCCACGCCAGCACACACAGCTGTGCCCGGTGGCACCCAGGAGGGTGATGGGGCAGAGCCAGGCCGGGCCCTTCCATGCACAGAGACGCCGGGCTGCACTGGGCTGCGGGGTCCCCCGTGCCCGGCCCTTCTCCTGAGGGATCTTAGGACCAGTGAGGACCTGGAATTACGGGCACGGCAGTGACGGCCCTAAGCCTACTCTGGTCCGGAGTAGGTCACATGTGGGCCTCATCTGACACTTTAAACCAGGGAGAGGCTGACGGAGGCTGGCACAGACAGAAGCCCCAGGTGAGGGGCAGCGTTGAGGGGCAGAGGGAGCCAAGCCAGGGAGCGGGCGGGGCTCCCTCGGCGGCACATGGGAGGGCCTGCCTGGGGAGGCAGGGCAGAGCACTCCTCCCCCAGACTTGGGGTGTCTGGGCTGGCCTCGAAGCCAGGTCAGCAGGCTCCGGTCCTGGCTGTGTGCTCTAGGCACGCTCTACCCTCGGCTGCGCGACTCAGGCCACCAATCAGCCCTGTCGTCGTGGGTCCCCTGGGCGGCCCTGTATGACAATGTGCTTGGCAGGCGTGAGATCTGGGGCCCCTGGACACCTCACGTTCCAGCCCCAGGGAAGCCCCAGGTGAGGGTCGGCCCGGTGAGCTTCCCCCAACAAAAGTGCAGCCGGGGGGCAGTGGTGCCTTCGGCCGCCCTTCCGTAGCACAGGCCCCACACAGGGAGGACAGAGGACCAGCTGTTCTTTATTCGTATTCCCAGAAGGCCAGCTGCCTGGGGACAGCTCTCACTGGGCCAGAGCTGTGGGTCCTGAGCCCAAAGAGCCATTTCCAGGAAGTCGAATGAGGACGGAGAAAAGCCACCAGGGGCTGGGGGCAGTGGCCTCTCCTGCCGTTTGTCCCGTCCACATCGCAGACCGCTCGTGCCCACCCCCCACCCCTCCAGGAGGGCGCGGCCAGGTCACAGTTTGTTCCGGGGGCAGCGCTGCAAGGCCTCCTTCAGGGCCTCGGTCACCCGGTCCACGTTCTCCCGGGTGGCGTTGTGGCCCAGGAGGCCGATCCGCAGCACCTGGGGGCGGGGCGGGGAGACACTGGCCTGCATCCAGGACCCCGCCCGGCCCTGGCTGACTTCTGGGCAGAGCCGGGGGGCTCCCCCAAGGAGGGGACTCCTGCCCGGGGTCCACAGGGGAGCTGAGAGCTTCCTCCAGCCACACAGGGAGCCCCCCAGACCCAGGCAGAGCCCACAGAGCTCAGGAAGGGTAGCCAGGGCGGTGGTCAGTAAAGGCCACTCAGGATGACCTCAGCAGGCACAGCTAGACCCGAGCACAGGGAAAGGAAGGACGTTCTGGGTGGGGTTGGAGGTGCTGCACCAGCTGGGGAGGAAGCGCCCGGGTCTTTCTGCACAAACCCCTGGGGTCTGGAGAGGGACGCTCCCTCTGGACTCCCCTGACATCCTGGGCCCTTGGATGACCGCCGACCTCTGCCTGGACACAGGCACGGTTGTGCTCCACGGGGGGGGGGATGAATCTAGTTTCTGTGGCAGGTGCGCCCCCCCCCACTCACCTTCCCTATGGGGGGGGTGAATCTAGTTTCTGTGGCAGGTGCACCCCCCCACTCACCTTCCCTATGGGGGGGGTGAATCTAGTTTCTGTGGTAGGTGTGCCCCCCCCCACTCACCTTCCCTATGGGGGGGTGAATCTAGTTTCTGTGGCAGGTGCGGCCCCCCCACCCCCACTCACCTTCCCTATGGAGGGGGGGTGAATCTAGTTTCTGTGGCAGGTGCGGCTCCCCCACCCCCGCTCACCTTCCCTATGGAGGGGGGGTGAATCTAGTTTCTGTGGTAGGTGTGCACCCCCCCACTCACCTTCCCTATGGAGGGGGGTGAATCTAGTTTCTGTGGCAGGTGTGCACCCCCCCACCCCCACTCACCTTCCCTATGGGGGGGGGTGAATCTAGTTTCTGTGGCAGGTGTGCACCCCCCCACCCCCACTCACCTTCCCTATGGAGGGGGGTGAATCTAGTTTCTGTGGCAGGTGCGACCACCCCCACCCCCACTCACCTTCCCTATGGGGGGGGTGAATCTAGTTTCTGTGGCAGGTGTGCACCCCCCCACTCACCTTCCCTATGGAGGGGGGTGAATCTAGTTTCTGTGGCAGGTGTGCACCCCCCCCACTCACCTTCCCTATGGAGGGGGGGTGAATCTAGTTTCTGTGGTAGGTGTGCACCCCCCCACTCACCTTCCCTATGGAGGGGGGGTGAATCTAGTTTCTGTGGTAGGTGTACACCCCCCCCCCACTCACCTTCCCTATGGGGGGGGTGAATCTAGTTTCTGTGGCAGGTGTGCACCCCCCCACTCACCTTCCCTATGGAGGGGGGTGAATCTAGTTTCTGTGGCAGGTGTGCACCCCCCCCACTCACCTTCCCTATGGAGGGGGGGTGAATCTAGTTTCTGTGGTAGGTGTGCACCCCCCCACTCACCTTCCCTATGGAGGGGGGGTGAATCTAGTTTCTGTGGTAGGTGTACACCCCCCCCCCACTCACCTTCCCTATGGAGGGGGGTGAATCTAGTTTCTGTGGCAGGTGCGACCACCCCCACCCCCACTCACCTTCCCTATGGAGGGGGGTGAATCTAGTTTCTGTGGCAGGTGCGACCACCCCACCCCCACTCACCTTCCCTATGGAGGGGGGTGAATCTAGTTTCTGTGGCAGGTGCGACCACCCCCACCCCCGCTCACCTTCCCTATGGAGGGGGGTGAATCTAGTTTCTGTGGCAGGTGCCACCACCCCCACTCACCTTCCCTATGGAGGGGGGTGAATCTAGTTTCTGTGGCAGGTGTGCACCCCCCCACTCACCTTCCCTATGGAGGGGGGTGAATCTAGTTTCTGTGGCAGGTGCGACCACCCCCCCCCCACTCACCTTCCCTATGGAGGGGGGTGAATCTAGTTTCTGTGGCAGGTGCGACCACCCCACCCCCACTCACCTTCCCTATGGAGGGCCCAAGGCCGCCCGTGATCTCGATGGAGAAGTGGTCTATGAGGTAATTGACGATGTCTCTCCAGTCGTAGCCGGCGGGCACGGCCACGGTGGTGACAGTGGGCAGCCGGAGCGCCTGCGAGGCAACCCTGACTCAGCACCACGGTGACAGCTGGGGGCCAGCCCCACCCGCCCTGCCCACGGGTCTCGGGGGGACAGGTGGGACTGGGGGGGCCGTGGAGGGTGAGAAAAGTCCAGACGGGAATGAGGTCACCCCCTCCCTCCAGCACCATCGGCTGCTTGACCTGCTTCACGGGGCTGTTCCCTCAAGCAGGTCACACCCACCCTGTGGTGGAGGACCCTCATTCGGCTGACCCCCCCCCCCAATCCAGCCACGGGCTGGGGGCCTCTGGAGGCTGGTGGATGTCTTCCAGCTCAGAGATCGCCCATAAATACCCGACGTGGCGTGGCTTCGGGGGAAGACTGGGGCATCAAACTAAGTGTCTCAAGATTCAGAGGCCAGGGAGCCATGGCCTGGACAGTGATGCCCCCCCCAGGATTGCTCCTGCCCCCGGAGAACCACAGGGACCTGTACTCATGTAGAGGGGACTGGCAGGAGCCGTCCTGTCCCTCACAACCCCCGTCAGGCTAAGCCTCCCTCCCTCACCCTCCGGCCCTGCCCGCTGCCCTCCTTACAGGGTCCTTCACGAAGAGCTGCAGCCCCAGCTCCTGCAGGCGCCCCTGCAGGTAGGCAGTGGTCTCCCGGTGCCGCCGCCAGCAGTTCTCCAGACCCTGCTCGGGGCGGGAGGGGGGGAGGGAGACAGTGGGCAGGGTGGCCGGGGCACAGGGGGCTGGCTCCCATCTGCAGTGGGCAGTGAGACCCTGGAGTGCCCCCTTGAGCCCCTGGCATGGCTCTGCCCCAGGGGCTACTCAGGGCAGGTGAGGAGGGTGGGGCCCAGCCAGCACTGGAGCCCTGGGCAGGCGACGTGAGAGCACCTGGTCCAGGTGGGAGCTGGTCCAGGAGGGCCGGGGTCCCGAGGCCACACACTACCCCCTGTCTTCCCAGCACACGGACCCCACAACCCGTGTTCCATGTGGGCCCACAACTTTCCCTGCCCTACACAGCTCACACCCCTGGTCACCTTCACAACTGTCCCCCGTGAGCGCACAGCCCAGCCTGAGCACTGGTGACCGCCACCGCCAGCTCAGGCCCGGGGCAGCTTGATAAGTGGACATGGGAGGGCAAGCGTGGCTAGTGCAGCACGGAGCCCCAGGGGGAAGCCGCTCACAGCCCTGGTCTCCTCCTGGCCTCTGGGCTGGGGGGAGGGAGTCAGGACGGTGGAGGCGGCCGTGTGTCTGGTTCTGCTCCAGGCAGAGCGGCTGGGCCGAGGTGGACAGTGGTCCCGGCACCGTCCCTGCTGGCTCCTGTCCAGCCTAGGAGCTGGGCCGAGGTGGACAGTGGTCCCGGCACCGTCCCTGCTGGCTCCTGTCCAGCCTGGGAGCTGGGCCGAGGTGGACAGTGGTCCCGGCACCGTCCCTGCTGGCTCCTGTCCAGCCTGGGAGCTGGGCTGAGGTGGACAGTGGTCCCGGCACCGTCCCTGCTGGCTCCTGTCCAGCCTGGGAGCTGGGCGTGGCTGCAGGAAGTACCCGGGCTGCTGGGCTGTGGTCACTTTACGTTCACAGACGGCCTTACTCAGCCTGGACCCACCCCGGGCTCTGCCCCCCGCCCCCTCGGCCGGCAGCCTGGGCTCCTGGGGCCGCACCTCTTCCGCCACGAGGGCCAGACTCTCCCTCAGGCTGTACAGGCCAAGCACAGGCGTGGTGTGGTGGTACCTGGAAGACAGGAAGGGCTTGGTCCGGCCTTGCTGGGGGGGGGGACGGACAGGAGCTCAGGGTGTCCCAGCCCCAAGCGGGTCAGGCTCTGGCACCACAGGGCCAACTCCCTTCCCAGGGGAATACCGTCCAGTTTGGAAGTGTGAACTCAGAGCTGGAATGGCAGCGGGTCAGCAGGAGCGGGTCAGCAGGAGTGAGGCTCAGTGGGGGCACCGGCCACACTGCAGCTGGGTCAGCAGGAGCGGGGCTCAGTGGGGGCACCGGCCACAGCGCAGCGGGTCAGCAGGAGTGAGGCTCAGAGGGGGCACCGGCCACACCGTCAGAGCTGGCAGGGCAGCGGGTCAGCAGGAGCGGGGCTCAGAGGGGGCAGCGGCCACACTGCAGAGGGTCAGCAGGAGCAGGGCTCAGAGGGGGCAGCGGCCACACTGCAGCGGGTCAGCAGGAGCAGGGCTCAGAGGGGGCAGCGGCCACACTGCAGAGGGTCAGCAGGAGTGAGGCTCAGAGGGGGCAGCGGCCACACCGCAGAGGGTCAGCAGGAGCGGGGCTCAGAGGGGGCAGCGGCCACACCGCAGAGGGTCAGCAGGAGTGAGGCTCAGAGGGGGCAGCGGCCACACCGCAGCGGGACGCCGACAGGCCAGAGACCCCAAGTGGGCTCCCACCGCTCCACCAGACCCCCTGTGACCCCATGGTTCCGAGACACCCACTGGGCCCACTGGGTAGAGCACAACTCCTGGTGTCCCTGTCCCCGTGTGTGACCTGAGGGCCTTGGGTTATGGCCAAAGCCATGTCACAGAGAGCCCCTGGTTCACTCCCTTCTGCTGAGATGCAGGTAAACCGAGGCCCTTGAGTGGGGAGATGCGGCCAGGGCCCAAGTGCCACATGCTGTGCTGACCCAGGAGAGGATGGGGGCTGTGCCGCTGCTCCCAGCCCCCAGTCTAGGGAGGAGTAGGGGCGCCCGGCTGGGGGCACCGAGAGGAACCCAGTGATACCACGGAGGGGAGGCTGGGGCGAGGGAGAGCTCACTGCCCGCACCCCTCCGCCGCGCCCGGCCCGTCCGCCCCAGCCCAACACTCACATCCGGGGCTCGTCGTCGCAGCCCCAGAAGTTGCCCAGCAACTTGATGTCCAGGTAGAAGGAGAAGGGCTTCGTCTTCCGGCTGTAGATCTTGTTTCTGGGGAGAAAGAACCAGCCTGAGCCTCTGTCTGTCTGGCTGCAGAGCCTGTGGGGCTGTGTCCCCAGGACCCCCCGTTTCTCAGAAGTGGGGACCCCAGGACAGGCCCAGGTCAGGTGTGGGCCCCGTGGGCTCGCTCTGCTCCTCCGCCCCTCCCTTGGGTGTGACCCTGACGCGTGGGGACCTGTGGGTATCCCCTCCCTGGCCCCTCCTGGGGAACCGTCCTGCCTCAGTCCCCAGGTCAGTGACAGAAGTGACAAAGGGGAAACTGAGGCGAGGACCCTGCCTTTCCTGGAGGCCACTGCGCCCTTGGGGTACAGGGGCCTCAAGGCAACCCCGCTCCCTGGGCTGGGCACCTCCAGACTGGCCTAGCAGGCTGGGCCTCTTCCCGAGCTCTGCACTCAGACCCAGCTGCCCCCCTGACCCTCCCAAGGTCATCTTGGACTTCCCGGCCACAGAGAATTCCTGATCTCACCCCAAAGAGTCTCAGTTCTGGAAGATACCAGCCACCGTCACCCTGTAACAGTCTGCTGGGGCCGGTCCCCCACCCCTTCCCCCGGTCCTCCTTGGCCTGGCTCAGGGTCTGGACACGGGGGACATCAGGGAGGCCAGGGCTGCCGCTGGGTGCAGGTGGCCTGTGGCCGCCCCGGTTCCTGCCTCAGGTCCTAGATGCTGAGCCAAGGGCTGGTGGCTTTGGGGGCTGGTACCGGGTCCAAGTCCTTGGCTTGAAGCTGGGGGACTTCTGCCACGCCCCGCCCCGCCTCCCACACCCCCTGCCCCAGGCTCCATGAGGAGCGTCTTCTGACGGTCAGCCCGGCCAGGCCGTGGCCTCATACCCGTGCCCTCACCATGCCCTAGCCGCCTGCTTCCTGGGAACCAGAGCTGTGGCACACCTGTCCAGGGTGCGCACCTGTCGGGCAGGTGGCGAGCATTCTAGGGGCATCTCGGACCACGCCCCGAGGCGCCCTTCCCTCCTCTGTCCCGTCCCTCCCTCCTGGGGCCATCTGGCCGCATGCCTGTCCAGCACGGGCTGGGGGTCGGGGGTCACGCACCTGGCCTTGTCACTGAAGGAGATGAGTGCGGTGCCCGGCGGGGCATTCAGGACCTTCTGGGCGCCCGAGTACAGGATGTCGATGCCTGTGGGGGGAGGGGCACCTGCTCACAGGGGACCGGACCCCACCCAGGGTGGGCTCATGCCAGCGGGGGTGCCCCCGAGGTCCAGGACCCGGCCAGTGCCACTGTTCTGGGTGACCTGGGGACCCACCACACAGCTGAGGTCAGAGGGGAGGGGGACGTTTTCGCAGGACCGGGCTCTGCCCTGTGGGGTCTGATGCTGTCTCCACGGAAGGTGGAGTCGGGTTGTGGGACACCCAGTTAGTGTCCGCTTGGTGTGGGGAGAGCCACAGCCTGCTGCTGGTGTGTGTGCATGCGGTGGGGAGAGCAGGGGAGGACACGGGGGGTTCTTGTCACATCTTGGGGCACTAGAACCCTGAACGCCATCCCCCGAGGAGGCTGGGGGTTCCGGGCAGCCACAAAGGGTGAGGTACCCAAGCCCCGAGGACGACAGGCCGGGTCCGTACTGTGCCCACCTGACGCTCCCCTTACAGGGGGGCCCAGGGGAAAGTCCTCGGGTGAGCAAGCCCCCGCGGCCTGGATAAGAAGGTTCTTGCAGTTTATTCCCAAGAGCCTAAACCCGGAAGGAGCCCCCATGTCTATGAAGAGGTGCAGGGAGCAGGGCGGCGTGTTCACATCATCAGTGAAGTCCACAGACCCCGCGTCTCACCCCGGACGGGCTTCGCTGACATGGCGTTGGGGGGCGGGAGCCGGGAGGGCGCCCTGGGCCCATCCTGCCCTGCTCTCTGCGGGGCCTGCACCCCGGTTTCTCAGGCAGGAACCTCTAACTAAGTTCACCTTCCTCCTTGGTTTGGGGCACAGGGTGGCATCTCGGGAACAGCCCTGCCACCCCGCACTGTGGCCTGGGCCCCTCCCTGCCCCTTGGTGTGAGGGTCAGCCCACAAAACCCCATCAGTGACCTGGCGGCTCCTCCCACTGGCTGGCAAGGTGACCCCGAGGACGGAGCTCACTGTGTGTGACAGGCTGGTGGGGTCGGGGACAGGGCTCACTGTGTGTGACAGGCTGGTGGGGGTCGGGGACGGAGCTCACTGTGTGTGACAGGCTGGTGGGTCGGGGACGGAGCTCACTGTGTGTGACAGGCTGGTGACCCCGGGGACGGGGCTCACTGTGTGTGACAGGCTGGTGGGTTGGGGACGGGGCTCACTGTGTGTGACAGGCTGGTGGGTCGAGGACGGAGCTCACTGTGTGTGACAGGCTGGTGACCCCGGGGATGGAGCTCACTGTGTGTGACAGGCTGGTGGGTCGGGGACGGAGCTCACTGTGTGTGACAGGCTGGTGGGTTGGGGACGGAGCTCACTGTGTGTGACAGGCTGGTGGGTCGGGGACGGAGCTCACTGTGTGTGACAGGCTGGTGACCCCGAGGACGGGGCTCACTGTGTGTGACAGGCTGGTGACCCCGAGGATGGAGCTCACTGTGTGTGACAGGCTGGTGACCCTGAGGACGGAGCTCACTGTGTGTGACAGGCTGGTGGGTCGGGGACGGGGCTCACTGTGTGTGACAGGCTGGTGGGTCGGGGACGGGGCTCACTGTGTGTGACAGGCTGGTGGGTCGGGGACGGAACTCACTGTGTGTGACAGGCTGGTGGGTCGGGGACGGAGCTCACTGTGTGTGACAGGCTGGTGACCCCGGGGACGGGGCTCACTGTGTGTGACAGGCTGGTGACCCCGGGGACGGAGCTCACTGTGTGTGACAGGCTGGTGACCCCGAGGACGGGGCTCACTGTGTGTGACAGGCTGGTGGGTCGAGGATGGAGCTCACTGTGTGTGACAGGCTGGTGGGTCGGGGACGGGGCTCACTGTGTGTGACAGGCTGGTGACCCCGAGGACGGAGCTCACTGTGTGTGACAGGCTGGTGGGTCGGGGACGGGGCTCACTGTGTGTGACAGGCTGTGTGTGACAGGCTGGTGGGTCGGGGACGGGGCTCACTGTGTGTGACAGGCTGGTGGGTCGGGGACGGGGCTCACTGTGTGTGACAGGCTGGTGGGTCGGGGACGGGGCTCACTGTGTGTGACAGGCTGGTGACCCCGAGGACGGGGCTCACTGTGTGTGACAGGCTGGTGACCCCGAGGACGGGGCTCACTGTGTGTGACAGGCTGGTGACCCCGAGGACGGGGCTCACTGTGTGTGACAGGCTGGTGACCCCGAGGACGGGGCTCACTGGGTGTGACAGGCTGGTGACCCCGAGGACGGGGCTCACTGTGTGTGACAGGCTGGTGACCCCGAGGACGGGGCTCACTGTGTGTGACAGGCTGGTGGGTCGGGGACGGGGCTCACTGTGTGTGACAGGCTGGTGACCCCGGGGACGGGGCTCACTGTGTGTGACAGGCTGGTGACCCCGGGGACGGGGCTCACTGTGTGTGACAGGCTGGTGGGTCGGGGACGGAGCTCACTGTGTGTGACAGGCTGGTGGGTCGGGGATGGAGCTCACTGTGTGTGACAGGCTGGTGGGTCGGGGACGGAGCTCACTGTGTGTGACAGGCTGGTGGGTCGGGGACGGAGCTCACTGTGTGTGACAGGCTGGTGGGCTCGGGTCCGATGGGGATCGGGGGCCCAGCTGGGACAGCATGGTGGCCCCTGCCCTTACCCACGCCTCCTGCAGGGGCTCTGAGCGCCGTCCCACCTGCTGACCTGGAGGCAGGTCCTGCCTGTCCCCTCCCCCCACCCCCCATCGGCCTGCAGAAGCACTGGGTGCTGATGAGCTCAGGAGCCTGTCCGGCTGGGGCGCCGGGCGCCCGCCCTCACCTTGCTGGTCCATGTGGATGGGGATCCCGCCCAGCGATGCCACAGTGTCCACCAGGAACAGGCACTGGTACCTGGGGGAGGGGTAGCCGAGTGAAGCAGGAAGGTGTTCACTCCCCACCTGTCAGCCCAGGGTCCCCACACACAGGGTGCATGAGGGCCAGCCCAGGGGGCCTGTGGTCCTGGGGCTGCTGGGGGTCTGAGGGCTCAAGTCCAAGCGTGTGGGGGGGGGCAGGGACCACGGAGCGTGAGCCTGGGCCTCCCTCTGGCCACAGCCTGCTGACCGTGAGGTCAGAGCCCGGGAGGACAGAGTGCAGAAACAGCCCGAGTCTGAAGCTTTGCCTTAGAAAAAAGAACAAAATGAGTGTCCCAGGCTGGGCTCGGAGGGGCAGGTGCATCCCTTGGACTGAGCCTGGCCCTATTCGTGAGCTGGAGCCGCTGGAC
Organism: Saccopteryx leptura; assembly: GCF_036850995.1. Taxonomy (NCBI): domain Eukaryota; kingdom Metazoa; phylum Chordata; class Mammalia; order Chiroptera; family Emballonuridae; genus Saccopteryx; species Saccopteryx leptura. Next base: position 120,700,094 of record NC_089509.1, on the reverse strand, counting down.
AAGACCCCCCAGGGGCAGCTGGCGGGGCCCCTTGGCCCCCCGTGGAGGGTCCTGCCAGGCTGCGGCCAACTCTGCAGAGCAGGACTGCTGGTCACAGGAGGGGTCCATCTGGCAGAGGCTGCAGGTGGGGCATGGGGACAGAGGCTGCCTTGGGGTTCTGGGGTCTCAGGCGAGGGGGGACAGGGCCCAGCAGGTCCTGGGACCTGGATAGCTGGGTCAGCAAAGCCCTTCCCAGCCATGGGGACTGGAGGGCAGTGGGCGCTGTGGGGACCCCTGGCCATGGAGAACCTAGTCCTGCTCTCACAAGGGAGGAGCCCACTCAGAGTCAGCGAACAAGGAGGACCCAGAGAGGTGCACCCACAGCACATGACACAGAGGCTGGGTGGGGCCTCAGGCTCACCGGTTACCACCTGGGCTGGAGGGACCAGCCAGCACCCCTATCTCCCCAGCCTGGGCTGAGCCCCCAGCACGGTCAGCTTGAGACAGGCTCAGCTGTGGGGACGGGCTCAGCTGTGGGGACGGGCTCAGCTGTGGGGCTGGGCTCAGCTGTGGGGACGGGCTCACCTGTGGGGCTGGGCTCAGCTGTGGGGACTGGGCTCAGCTGTGGGGACGGGCTCAGCTGTGGGGACGGGCTCACCTGTGGGGCTGGGCTCACCTGTGGGGACGGGCTCACCTGTGGGGACGGGCTCAGCTGTGGGGACGGGCTCAGCTGTGGGGCCGGGCTCACCTGTGGGGACGGGCTCAGCTGTGGGGCCGGGCTCACCTGTGGGGACGGGCTCACCTGTGGGGCCGGGCTCAGCTGTGGGGACGGGCTCACCTGTGGGGACGGGCTCAGCTGTGGGGACGGGCTCACCTGTGGGGCTGGGCTCAGCTGTGGGGACGGGCTCACCTGTGGGGACGGGCTCACCTGTGGGGACGGGCTCACCTGTGGGGCTGGGCTCAGCTGTGGGGACGGGCTCACCTGTGGGGATGGGCTCACCTGTGGGGACGGGCTCACCTGTGGGGCTGGGCTCAGCTGTGGGGACGGGCTCAGCTGTGGGGATGGGCTCACCTGTGGGGACGGGCTCAGCTGTGGGGCTGGGCTCAGCTGTGGGGACGGGCTCACCTGTGGGGACGGGCTCAGCTGTGGGGACGGGCTCACCTGTGGGGACGGGCTCAGCTGTGGGGACGGGCTCACCTGTGGGGACGGGCTCAGCTGTGGGGACGGGCTCACCTGTGGGGCTGGGCTCAGCTGTGGGGCTGGGCTCAGCTGTGGGGACGGGCTCAGCTGTGGGGACGGGCTCAGCTGTGGGGACGGGCTCACCTGTGGGGCTGGGCTCAGCTGTGGGGACGGGCTCAGCTGTGGGGACGGGCTCACCTGTGGGGACGGGCTCACCTGTGGGGCTGGGCTCAGCTGTGGGGACGGGCTCAGCTGTGGGGACGGGCTCACCTGTGGGGACGGGCTCACCTGTGGGGCTGGGCTCAGCTGTGGGGACGGGCTCACCTGTGGGGCTGGGCTCAGCTGTGGGGACGGGCTCAGCTGTGGGGACGGGCTCACCTGTGGGGCTGGGCTCACCTGTGGGGACGGGCTCACCTGTGGGGACGGGCTCACCTGTGGGGACGGGCTCACCTGCTCACCTGTGGGGACGGGCTCACCTGTGGGGCTGGGCTCACCTGTGGGGACGGCTCACCTGTGGGGACAGCTCACCTGTGGGGACGGGCTCACCTGTGGGGACGGCTCACCTGTGGCAGAGCTCCCCGTAGCCTTCGAGGGGCTGCAGTATGCCACTGGTTGACTCCCCCTGGGTCAGGAACAGCAGGACCGGCTTGTGCTTGGCCAGGCCCTGAGGGGGACAGAGGTGACAGCAGCTGTGGACAGAGCCAGTGGGAGGAGGAGGCTCCCCCTGGTCCAGCCAGTACCGCATGTGTGCTGGTGTGGGAGCCGGGCATCTCGGCTCTGGAAGGAGGTTTGTCCAGGAAGAGAGGAACTTCCTCCCAGAGACCCAGGAAGAGTGACCGCAGCCTTTCGTCCCATCTGTTGGGACCTTGGTGAGGTGAGCTGAGTCCCCAGGGACTGGGCTGGTTGGGACTGACCTCCCCGGTCAGGGGGTATCAGGACATGCCTTCCTTCCCCTCTTGCCTCCAGCCCCTCTGACCCTGCCCACAGGCCTGGGCTCCTGACTCAGCTTCCCTGCCGGGCAGAACCCTCCTTATCAGGCTTCCCACCTGCTCCCAGGTGTCAGAATGCTCTCTGTGTGGTGGGTGCCCCAGTGCCAAGAAGCCACCAGCCCCAGCCCCCCAGCCCCCCAGCCCCACAGCCTCTCAGCCCCACAGCCCCACAGCCCCTCAGCCTCTCAGCCCCACAGCCCCACAGCCCCACAGCCCCCCAGCCCCACAGCCCCACAGCCCCTCAGCCTCTCAGCCCCACAGCCCCACAGCCCCCCAGCCCCACAGCCCCACAGCCCCCCAGCCCCACAGCCCCCCAGCCCCACAGCCCCACAGCCCCTCAGCCTCTCAGCCCCACAGCCTCTCAGCCCCACAGCCCCACAGCCCCACAGCCCCCCAGCCCCCCAGCCCCTCAGCCTCTCAGCCCCCCAGCCCCCCAGCCTCGAGCTCGCCCGCCTGGCCAGCTCCCTCCCGTCCCCAGGCCGCAACCCACCTACCTCCTCAACCTCCTTCAGTGTGTAGTACCCTCCAGGGTCCTTGATCATTGGGTGCGTGCGGGCTCCTGGGGGCAGGGGCAGAGAGGGCAGTGAGCCACCCTCCACCCAGCGCACAGGGCAGGAGCCGCTGCTGGGGTCGGCCGCATGCTGAGCAGGCTGCACGGGGGCGGACCTGCCACCCGGCCGTAGCCACAGCAGAGGAAAGCGGGGTGCACTCAGCTCTTGGTTGGCTGAGGCTTGGGGGTGCTCGGGACGAGAGTGGCATCGGGCTCAGTCCTGCTGTCCTCCCTCGGGCCACCTCCCCAGCACTCCCCACACGGGGCACGAGCCGGCATTTGTATGAGGCCACATGGATGGAGCCTTCCCAGCGGAGGGAGGGGTGGACAAATGGACGCGGGAAGGGGTGAGGGAAGCACCAGCGGGCTCTGCCCTCTTTGGGGCTGCAGGGAAACAGGCCCTTGTCCTGCTCCCTGTCTCAGACCCCTGCATCCCACGCACAGCCTGCCGAGGAGGCCCCAGGGGAGAGCCAGGGTGTGGGGTCAGGGGAAGGGCAGGGGCCTGTCCAGGCTGAGCGGTGGGCAGTCAGAGCCACTGTGTGTGGACTGAAGGGCCAGGGGAGGGGTCAGGACCCCCCTTGAACTGTCAGAAGTCGTCCATTAAACCGGATGGAGTCAGCCAACCGCAGCTGACCACGCAGGAGAAGTTTGCAAAAGGCGCAATCAATCATTAAACCCAGGGCCGCCCCACGCCTGAGTCCCCCCTCCCCACCACGCCTGAGTCCCCCCTCCCCACCACGCCTGAGTCCCCCCTCCCCACCACGCCTGAGTCTCCCCTCCCCACCACGCCTGAGTCCCCCTCCCCACCACGCCTGAGTCCCCCTCCCCACCACGCCTGAGTCTCCCCACCACGCCTGAGTCCCCCCTCCCCACCACGCCTGAGTCCCCCTCCCCACCACGCCTGAGTCCTCCCTCCCCACCACGCCTGAGTCTCCCCTCCCCACCACGCCTGAGTCCCCCTCCCCACCACGCCTGAGTCTCCCCTCCCCACCACGCCTGAGTCTCCCCTCCCCACCACGCCTGAGTCCCCCTCCCCACCACGCCTGAGTCTCCCCACCACGCCTGAGTCCCCCCTCCCCACCACGCCTGAGTCTCCCCACCACGCCTGAGTCCCCCCTCCCCACCACGCCTGAGTCTCCCCTCCCCACCACGCCTGAGTCTCCCCACCACGCCTGAGTCCCCCTCCCCACCACGCCTGAGTCCTCCCTCCCCACCACGCCTGAGTCCTCCCTCCCCACCACGCCTGAGTCCCCCCTCCCCACCACGCCTGAGTCTCCCCTCCCCACCACGCCTGAGTCTCCCCTCCCCACCACGCCTGAGTCCCCCCTCCCCACCACGCCTGAGTCCCCCCTCCCCACCGGCTTGACTCTGAAGCGACACCCCGGCTGTTATTCCTCTGCATTGTGGCTCCAGAAGGAACGCGTTTCCGAGATTTTTGAGCGAGGACTTCAGCTCTGACACCCTGTCCTAACACGGAGCAGAGGGGGACACCTGGGACCCCGGGGCCATCCGGGGGCCAAGGCCAGAGGATTCCCTACAGTGCCCCCTCCGTGGCTCCAGATGCAGCCGCCCCCCCAGACTCTGGGAGATCAGGGGAATGTCCCCCACAATGAGCATCCTGACACCCAGACCGGCTGGAAGGTGGAAGCCACAGCAGGGTGGGGGAAGGTTGGTCCTGGGGTGAGGGGGCTGCCGGGAGTCCTGCCCAAGGTGGGGGGGTGGGAAAGGATGGAGGGGGGCCACACCGCACCCCTGCCCGGTCCCTTACCTACACGTTCCCCGATTTCCGCTGCCCGCTGCCCCCACAGGCCGTTGACCCCGACCAGGAAGGAGTCCCCCGGCTCCAGGACGCTCATCAGCGCAGCCTCCAGGGCCGCGTGGCCTGAGCCGCTGATGGCCAGGGTGAGGCGGTTCCTGGTCTGGAACAGGTACTGGATACCTTGCTTGATCTCGTCCATTATCTGGGGGGGAGGGGGACGTGCAGGTCAGACCCGCTCCCCAGCCCCCCCGCAGGGAGGAGGCAGCTCTGGGGACACCCACCCCACCCCCGTGCCCACCTGGTACATCTCCTTGTGCATGTGGCCGATCATCTGCAGACCCCCGGCGGCCAGGACACGTGGAGCCACGTTAGAGGGGCCGGGGCCCAGCAGGAGCCGGTTGGGCACCGACAAGGGCTTGAGCAGGACCTCTGGCGGGGCCACCAGCAGCTGGTGGGAGGCCATGGTCCGCACCCAGCCGGCCGCTTGGGGTCCCAGGGCCGCACTGGCCGAGGTCACGGCACGGAACATTTCCCAGACGGCCCTGCGCGGACGGCGTGCCTGGGCCCACAGGCGGTGTCAGAGCCCGCGCCTGCCTGTGGCTTCCTGACCCCTTGTCGATGCCTGTCCTGTGTGTCAGGGTCTGACAGACAGGGTGTTGAACCGAGCGGGGAGGAGGAGCCTGAGGAAACCAGTCGGTGGAAAACAGCGGGTTGTCCTCCCCCCACCAGCCCCCCCTGCGGGCTCCTCTTAGCTGCCCGGGTGGGGGCCCAGCCTTGTGCTTGTGTGTTGGGCTCAGGGGGCCCCCAAGTTTTTCTTAAAGGACCAGAGAGCAAATACTTCAGGATCTGCGGCCCTCCTGATCTGTGTTGCAAATACTCAACAGGGCTGCTGTCGTGCAGAGGCCACCAGAGTGGTGTGCCAATAAAAGTTTATTTACAAAACAAGCCGTGAGCCAGACACACACGTGGGCACCCTGAGGAACGGGCCACCCCTGAGCCTTTGGGAATTGAGGATCTCCTTTGCCTGTCTGTGCCCGAGGGCCCTGGTTTGGCATCAACACATGTGACCAAGGGCGCGTGCAGCCGGGAGCCTCCTGTGCTTGCTGAGGTGACAGGCAGGTCGAATAAACGTGAGCCCAGGGTCCCTGCAGAAGGAGCCAGGCCGGCTGAGAGGCCCGCCCAGCCGAGCCGCGGATCTGCCCACGAGGAGGTCAGAGAGGCCCCGTGCTGCCGGAGACCTGGGACAGTCAGCCGGCTTCCTGCCTTTCCCACGGGGCCTGGCTGGCGGGGCTGGGACTGACTGCCCGTGCTCAGGGATGTGGCACTTGGGCCACCATCACCAGGGGTGTGTCAGGGCTTCTGCAGGTGACCCAGGAGGCAGCATGTCCCCCCCCCCCCCCGGGACCCAGCAGGAGTGGGCTTGCTCCTGAGCTCAGTAGAGCCTGTCTGTTCTCACTCATCACTCAACTGGGGCTGGGTTTCTGGGACATCCTGGGGCTGGGGGGACGTCACTGTGTGAGCCAGGCTGGTCAGTCGTGGCCTGCGCACCTGGAGACCTCGCAGCCCTGCGGAGGTGGTGGCCTCTGTCTATAAAGAGGAAGTCAGCAAAGGGCCTCCCAGGTGGGTCTGTGCCGGCCCCCGGGCAGGCATGCCTTGAGGGGGGTGTCAGAGCTGAGCCTGGGAGAACTGAGCAGCACCCCAAGGCCAGGGGCGGGCGGGTGGGGGGGGCCGGCCAGGGGCTCCGACACACAGGCTTGTAGAGGAGGGTCCCTGCAGGTCCCCGGGGAACTGCTCCCTCTGGGGTCTGACGCTGGGGCTGGCCTGTGACCTCAGTGCAGCCTTGGGGCCCTCGAGCCACAGTGAGGTGCCAACCTGGTCCGACCTGGCGCTGACCCACCACAGCCCCGGTGAACTCCTCCGTTCTGGGGGGACGTCAGCCTCATGGCCGTGCCCTAGGTGGGAACTGACCCACTCCATCTTGCAGACCTCCTGACTGCTGGGAGCAAAGGGCCACCCCCTCCCCCAGGGCCACCACCCCTCAGGTCAGCTCTAGATGTGGCCTCCGTGTCAACAGTCCCTTCCCTCTGGTCCCACTGTCCCGGCCACTCTGGCTGCTGTCCCACCTGCCCCTCTCAGGCACACTGCCCTTCACTCCCGCTTCACGGAGGCATCTGTGCCTTTGCACATGCTGTTCCCTCTGCCTGCATTGCTTGTCCCTGTATTTGCCATGCCTCTTCTGCTGTGGCCAAGCCTCCCGTCCGTCCAGAGTCCTTCAGCTGCCCCACCTTGAGTAAGACTAAAAACTGGAGTTGCTGGGGTCAAGCTGTTATACTATGAAAATCAAGTGGGTTGGGACCTGAGGAGACCCTGATTCTCGTTCTAACCGACTCTGGGAGCCTCCACTCCGCGCTTTCCCTGTCCTGCTCCCGTTTCTCAGCACAGGTCAGCTTGTCCTGGGTCAGTGTCCGGACACCCATCTGCCTTCAGTTCACCACCTCACTGATGTAGGAATGACGATGTTCCAGAGTCCAGACCTCCGGACACGTGACAGTTGCCATCTTGACCAATTCCAGGGGCGAAGGGTGGGTGCCGGACGGGCTCTTCTCAAGAAGACGCCTCCACCCTCCGAACCGCGCACGTCCCTCTCTCCCCGGGACGCAGGGTGGCGCCTCCCAGCGCTTCTGCTCAGCGAACCTTGGGCCCTGGACGGGCTCTCGGCCACCTCTGTCCAGCCGGAGCTTCCTGACCTTCCGGGACAAGTTCAGCATCCTTCCGCCGTGCCACCTGCCACCCGGGTCACGCCACCTGTCGACGGCCTGTCCCCTCGGGCAGGACGCCACTCTGGGCCCTGCCGCGCGCCCAGCCTGGCACCTGGGAGAACAGGGGAAGCCTGGGCTCCGGGAAACCAGGGAGGCGTGTGTGTTTTGTTCGCAAACAGAGCCTGTGTAACCCCCGGGGGAGCTGTTGCAATCGAGAGGGGGCGTTTTCTCAGGCCGAGAGCCGATTGGCCGCGGGGGAGCCGTGGAGACAGTCAACAGCACAGCAGGTACCGGACCTCTCTCTGAAGATAAGGGCCACCTGGCCAGGTGGACCCGGTGGTTCCGGCCCCCACACCGGCCCCGGGAGCAGCGTGTGGTAGCTCTGTGCGCGTCCGCCCGCCCGCCCTGCCTTGCCAGGGCTCTGGGAGGGGCGTGAAGCCTGGACCGGGACCGGGATCCCCACAGGCCAGCCTCCCAGGTCCCGGTCCCCATGGACCCAGGGCATCGTAGGTCTCCAGGCAGTGGACCCCATGGGCTGCTGCCTGCCGCACGGCGCTACAGAAGAGGCCGTTTCTTTGTTACAAAGCGTAACTTCTGGTTTTCAGTCACTGATGTGAGCTAAGTGCCAACGGTTGCGTTAGCCTGTGGGTCTGCCACCTGCCACACTCGGGTGCGATGACAGCCGGCCGATGCGTGCCACCTGCCCCTGGACGCTCCGTGGGCAGACCCCAGCCACAACCTCCTCTGCTGGTCACACCGCCCCTGGCTGCGCAGGCTGGGGCTGCCTGGGACGAGCTGAGCTCTGTCCCGGTCACGACTCGGGGGAGCAGCAGCGGCCCGGCTGGCGAGACCCCCCCCCCAGGAGACATCCACCGGTCCTTGATGGGCATTTGTTTAGAGAGGTGTCTCCAGGCCACTATTCTTTCTTTTTATTTATTTTTTATTTTTTATTTTTCTGAAGCTGGAAACGGGGAGAGACAGTCAGACAGACTCCCGCATGCGCCCAACCGGGATCCACCCGGCACGCCCACCAGGGGCGACGCTCTGCCCACCAGGGGGCGTCGCTTTGCTGCGACCAGAGCCACTCTAGCGCCTGGGGCAGAGGCTAAGGAGCCATCCCCATTGCCCAGGCCATCTTTGCTCCAATGGAGTCTCGCCGCGGGAGGGGAAGAGAGAGACAGAGAGGAAGGAGAGGAGGAGGGGTGGAGAAGCAAATGGACACTTCTCCTGTGTGCCCTGGCCGGGAATCAAACCCGGGACCTCTGCACGCCAGGCTGACGCTCTACCACTGAGCCAACCGGCCAGGGCCCTCTTTCTTTTTTTAATTAAAAAAATATTTATTGATTGTAGAGAGGGATGAGAGAGAGAGAGAGAGAGAGAGAGAGACATTCACTTGCTTTTCCACTTAATTACGTATTTATTCATTGGCTGATTCTTGTTTGTGCCCCGACTGGGGGTGGGACCTGTAACCTTGGTGCATGGGGACGATGCTCTCGTCCACCGAGCTCCTGGGCCAAGGCAGGCCGGCGTTCTTGCTGCCAGCTAGGCACAACCCCATCTCGCTACTGTCTCCCCGCCCCACTGCCCCCAGCTCGATGCCGTTTCCCCTGGGCCCAGGGCGACCCGGGCGCAGGACGCAAAGGGCTGCAGCCTGAAACCCCCACACTTGCGATGGAAGGACAGGGCCTGGTCCGAGGGCGCGGCCCCAGCTCTGCCTCGGTGGCAGGACTGAGCGGGTTCCAGGCCAGCCGTCACCCAGGTGTGGCTCCCAAGCTCCGTGACCATGAGGATGGCAGGGGACGCTAGGCTGCAGCCACTTCTCCCCGGCACACCTCCCGGCGTGAGGAAGGATGACCCGTGACAATAGCAGGCACGCTTGCAGGAACCCAGTGGCCGGTGGCCGTGACCATGGCTCCAGGGGCTCGCTCTGTGTGTCGTGACTCTCGGGGGGGGGGGGGCTCGCTCTGTGTGTCATGACTCGGGGGGGGGGCCTCTGGGCGGCTCTGCCCTCTCCCCTGGACATTCAGTTAACCACCTGGGGGTGCTGTGTCGTGTAATGTGACAGTTGTGATCGAGAGCGCTCGGGCTGTGTGGTGGTCCCTGTTCAGTGTCGTGGGCCATGCCCGCTCCACCCCGGGGCCTCCCGCTTCCTGGGAAGTGGGAGCTCTGTCCAGGCTGTGTCCACACCTCCTGTGCCCCCCAGGGCTGCTGGGAACCAAGTGGACCCAGTTTACCAAGGTAGAGAGGGACTTTTGAGTCGTTGTCATGATTTTGTGTTGTGGGGGAGGGGATAGTTTAAACTGACATACGGACTGAAAGTCTTGCTTTTTAAATCCAGCAGAACCTTGGTTTAGAATCGCCCGGGGCTCCCCTAAACCAGGGCGGGGACACTTTGTATTTCCCATCGATTTGTCTCAGAGGACGACACCTGCCGGCTGTCACAGGCAGAGAACAAAGAAGTCCACGTTCTCATGTCCCTGAGGGCAGATCACCGACCGATCCCATCTTCCTGCCGTCTCCGAGGTCGCCTTCTCTCCCAGCCATCTGGTTGACCTCAAAGGAGCTGCGGTTTTCTTTTTTGTTTTGTTTTTTTTTTTTCTGAAGCTGGAAACGGGGAGAGACAGTCAGACAGACTCCCGCATGCACCCGACCGGGATCCACCCGGCACGCCCACCAGGGGGCGAGGCTCTGCCCACCAGGGGGTGGTGCTCTGCCCACCAGGGGGCGTCGCTCTGTCGAGATCAGAGCCACTCCAGCGCCTGGGGCAGAGGCCAAGGAGCCATCCCCAGCGCCTGGGCCATCTTTGCTCCAATGGAGCCTTGGCTGCGGGAGGGGAAGAGAGAGACAGAGAGGAAGGAGAGGGTGGGGGTGGAGAAGCAAATGGGCGCCTCTCCTATGTGCCCTGGCCGGGAATCGAACCCGGGCCCCCCCTACAACCGGCCAGGGCCAAGAGCAGCGGTTTTCCACCGTGATCCATCAGCACGTCCGGTGACCCGGGCGTGTGACTTACCTGCAGCTTAAATCAAACACGAACCACAGCGTCTCTCTGTGTCTTGTCACTGGCTCGGCCTGACATCCGGGAGCTGTTCTCACCGGCTGTGCAGGAAAGGGTTAACAGGCGGGGGGGGGGGGGGGGGGGGGCTGTCTGCCACTGGTCCCAGGTCACCCGACTCCAGCTTGGGCCTCACTCATGCACAGAGAAGGTGAGGGGACCGCATGCCGGCCCCACGGGCACAGCAACACCCAGGGCCCGACCGAGGCCCCCCTGGGAGGGCAAAGGTGACAGGCTGGTTGTTCCTGGGGGAGCCTGGGGGGGGGCTGGCTACAGGAGGGTCTGGAGAAGACCAGGCCCCTCGTCCACGGTCCCACCCAGAGCGAGGGTCGGAGTGCATGCCCTGCAGACGGTCTGGGCGGGTACAGGACACTGAGAGGGTAGCCGGACACCCACCTTCCTGCAGCAGGGACTTGGGGCACGGCTGTGCTCTGGCGTGAGCAACACGACAGTGACCTCTAGTGGCCGGAGGCTGAGGCAGGGACAGCCGAGCAGGGCAAGGGCAATCACAGTTTTCGATTCTCTTCAGTGTGAGTGGAGAAGGACATCCTCCAGATGGACACAGTGGAGCAGGGGAGCCCTGTCCCTCCCCCCGTCCCCCACCCCACCCCGGCCAGCCCACAGCACCCACCCTGCCGTCCTCACTTCTTTAACCGGACGCCCAGCCCTCGCTTTCATTTCTCTAATTTTGCCAGAGTTTTAAAGCCGATCCCAGACTTTCTGTTATCTCATCCAGATCTTCCGGCGTGCGTGGAAGGGAAGGGACACTTCCCAGCGGAGCCTCAAGGCCGTGGTCGCTCTCGGCACAGCTGGAGTGGAGTCCTCGGGACCCTCCGACAGCCAGTCCACACACACACTTCCTGATCGCGAGCAGGATGTCTTCTCAAAGGCGGCTGGTTAGCCGGGATGCACACCAGGTCCCGGCGTCGTGTGTGGCTGGGGGCAACCCTCTACTAACGGGTGACACGGGTGACAGTGCATCTCACGCTTCAGTGTGTTGTAAGGTGCCAAAAAGCTGCCAATTAACATTGATATTCTGGGAGGAAAGGTCAGGCTTTCCTGTCCTGTCCCTCCTTTAGGGAGGGGAGGGAGAAGAATGTAGAAGTTTCTGGCTTGCAAGAACAATGGGTTTAAATTTAGTTTTAAATCTAAAATAAAGGTTAACCTAGACACTTCTTCTCTTTCAATAGACAGAGAAGAATTGACATACCACCTTGCATTGATTGTAGTTCCTCCCCCTTCCTGGAATCTTGAGGGTAAAATACCTCCAGGCTAGAGAGGGAAGAGGAACCCTGAAAGATTTTGTAAACATCTTTGATTGTGTTACCTTGAAAGTCTTAAAGCAGGGGTTCCCAAACTTTTTACACAGGGGGCCAGTTCACTGTCCCTCAGACCGTTGGAGGGCCGGACTATAAAAAAAACTATGAACAAATCCCTATGCACACTGCACATATCTTATTTTAAAGTAAAAAACAAAACAAAACGGGAACAAATACAATATTTAAAATAAAGAACAAGTAAATTTATTATTTTTTATTTTTTTTATTTTTTTATTTTTATTTTTTTTCATTTTTCCGAAGCTGGAAACGGGGAGGCAGTCAGACAGACTCCCGCATGCGCCTGGGCCATCTTTTGCTCCAATGGAGGCTCGGCTGCGGGAGGGGAAGAGAGAGACAGAGAGGAAGGAGAGGGGGAGGGGTGGAGAAGCAGATGGACACTTCTCCTGTATGCCCTGGCCGGGAATCGAACCCGGGACTCCTGCACGCCAGGCCAACGCTCTACCGCTGAGCCAACCGACCAGGGCCAGAACAAGTAAATTTAAATCAACAAACTGACCAGTATTTCAATGGGAACTATGGGACTACTTTTGGCTAATGAGATGGTAAATGTGCTTCTCTCAATGACCACCAATGAAAGAGGTGCCCCTTCCGGAAGTGCGGTGGGGCCGCATGAGGCCCACGGGCCGTAGTTTGGGGACCCCTGTCTTAATGTTTCTGTGTATCCCCTAAACAAATGTTGTCAGCTCCTACCATGATGTCATGCTCTCCCCCACCCGTGTGTAAGCCCATGAACTATTTTGGGGGCTCACACACAATTTGGGTCTGTTGCCCTGTGTCAGCCATATGCGGCCGGCATATTTAATAAATCTCCTCCTTTAATAAAACTTTTCAAAACTTACCTGGACTTGGTGTCTTTATGGCCAGTATCCACGGCCATCTTCACAGCCACCTGGCCCATGCAGGTTCGCATTAGATTTGGACAGATGGTAATGAAACAATGGAGCCAAGAACTGGTGGGCCATCATCTTTAATCCTAGCTTGCACTTGGCGGGCAAGTAAAAACACACACTGGGCTCCAAAACCCACTCATTCAGTGCTCACAAAGCTACTGACTTATCTGACTTTCCTAAAATCAAAGGTTTCTAGCTCACCACCCTTATTCACCTCTGTTTCCCATCTCCTCTCTGCACAAATTGGCTTCTCACTCAGCACTCCACCATCTTGGCTGCTTCTCCTCTCCTCCACGTGGCCTTTCTCTGCTCTTTCCTCTAATGCTAATCTCAGGAACCGAGAGAGAGCAAGCTCCTGGTCTGCCCCACTTTATAGTGTAGAAATCCAAACCTTTAATCCAATATATAAACAAGGAAGTCTCTGATACAAAGTCACTTATCTGAGGCATAATGGGATTCCTCATGAGAGTGCACCACCCCACATCAAAAAGGGTGGGAAAGGCTTAGTCCCAAAACCAAGCCCCAGGATACAAGGATCCTGCCTGCCCACAGCCTGCCCCAACACACATTAATATAATCACGTCCATCCCAAGCAAGAAGGGCAACCAATATATCACCTGGACAATGGGCTTCCACGTGGGCAGTGCCATCTTTAACAGAGTGAGCATAATATATTTTATCTGCCCAACAGTGTCTCTACGAGAACCCGCAGAACTGAGGAATTGGTACTTTATAACAAGTGGAAGCACTCCTCGAGGAAGCTCGCTGAAAATCACATCTGGCTCGGGAGGCCAGGTGGGGCCGGTCACCCTGCCTTTCTACAAACCCCCATGGCACGGAGAGCTCCAGTCTGCAGCCTTCTGCTGGTGGCCCACGGCCCGCGCCACCTGGCTGGCCCCCTTTCCCTGAATCTCACTGCCCATCCCCAGGATAGGGAGGAAGGGAGCAGCACAGGAGGGTCACCTTCCTCCAGAGTCTGAGCGTTGAGCCCCTGAGGTGTGGGGCCAGGATGTCCCAGTTTCACGGTGGAAGAGACGACGGTGTTCTCAGAGGGGTCACCCCAGGTCAGGAGACTTCTCTCTTCAGGAAAGACCCTCCCCCAGGTTTCTCTGCCAAGTTCGCAACTCAGACCTTCACTCAGCTGTGCTGGAAGTCCCAGGGGGGCAGCTCCCAGCTCTCTGTGCCCTGGCCTCGCCCTGCCCTGGAGGGGGTCCTGGGAACGTCAGCACACCCCCGCCCCGCCCCCCCCCCCCCCGCTGGGAACGTCAGCACACCCCCGCCCCGCCCCCCCCCCCGCTGGGAACGTCAGCACACCCCCGCCCCCCCCCCCCCCCCCCGCTGGGAACGTCAGCACGTCCCCGTCCCCGCCCCCGCCAGACCTGGTGTGTGTATGTGTGTCTGCGGGGGCTGTTTGAGGTCCAGGGCCTCCTGCTGACCTGTCCTCTGCACTGGCCCCCGGGCAGCTGTCACCATCAGGGCCGCCGAGCTCCCCGGACTCCAGACGTGGCCCAGGAGGCGGCGGAGGAAGTTGGGGAAACGTTGGGACCTAGAAGGGAAGCTCCTTCTCATTGCCCGGCCAGGAGCACAGATTTGGGGGGTCCTGGGGCGACTGGGGCTCCCTCTTCTGCCAGGCCCATCTGGGAAGGGCCGAAACTCATGTGATAAAGTGCTGAAGAATTGCAAAAATTAACATTAATATTTTATTTTATTTATTTTTTATTTATTTTTATTTTTTTGTATTTTTCTGAAGCTGGAAACGGGGAGAGACAGTCAGACAGACTCCCGCATGCGCCCGACCGGGATCCACCCGGGATCCACCCGGCACGCCCACCAGGGGCGACGCTCTGCCCACCAGGGGGCGTCACTCTGCCTCGACCAGAGCCACTCCAGCGCCTGGGGCAGAGGCCAAGGACCCATCCCCAGCGCCCGGGCCATCTTTGCTCCAATGGAGCTTTGGCTGCGGGAGGGGAAGAGAGAGACAGAGAGGAAGGAGAGGGGGGTGGAGAAGCAAATGGGTGCTTCTCCTATGTGCCCTGGCCAGGAATCTAACCCACGTCCCCCGCACGCCAGGCCTACGCTCTACCGCAGAGCCAACCGGCCAGGGCCAACATTAATATTTTAGAAGGAAGAGTCGGGCTTCTTTTCCCCTCCTTTCTTTAGAGAATGGAGGGAGAAGGATGTGGGAACTTCCTAGCTTACAGGGACGACTGGTCATCTATTCGATAGTTTAACTATAGCCCTCTGAAGGAATAAAGGTTATCTGAAGAACTTCCTTTCCCTTTCAATAAGAGACATTATTTACATATCCTACACTGATTTTAACTCTTCTTCCTCCCTTCCTGGAGTCCTGAGAGAAACAGGTACCTCTAGACCAGGGGTCTCAAACTCGCAGCCCGTGGGCCGCATGCGGCCCGCCGAACAATTTTGTGCGGCCCGCAGACTAATCCACGAAGTTCAAAATATTTTGGATAAAATTAAGTAAGCCTAGGGGCCTACTTGTATTTTTCATTTCTCTAGCATCCTAGCTAGATATTAGCTTAGTTAACAGCAGTTGTGATGCGAACTACAGTTTCTGGTTGTTTTGTGACACTGAGTAAACTGCATGTACGATTGTGCTTGTTGTACTGATTTTTTTTTTGTTTTCAACTGCAGTGAGAAAAGTGTTGCGTAACAGTTGCCTTTTGTAGACCTAGTGCGGCCCGCCGAACGGCTGTGATCTTGCTCTGCGGCCCACATGCTGAGTTGAGTTTGAGACCCCTGCTCTAGACAAAGGGATGGGGGGGGGTGGACACTAAAAGATTTGTGAATGTCTTTGATATGTAGAGCGACATCCTGTTGTGTTGCCTTGTAAGTTTTAATATGTAGGAATGTTTTTACAGATCCTATAGACGAATGTTGCAAGCTTGTTAATGATTGATTATTGTGTCATGCTCCCCCTCCTTTTCCCCCCAACCTGTCTATATAACTAGCTTCAGGGCTATTTTGGGGACGCACTATTTGGGTCAGCTATACCCTGTGTCAGTCATATGCAGCCGGCTTATTAATGAATCTCCTGAAAATTCTTCCGTATCCTGCCCTGGAGTCTCTACATAACCCACAGAATGAAGGTACGATACGTCACAACACTAAAAGCCCGGGGTGGGAGGTCCCTGCATGTCCCTGTGGCCCCTTGTCCTTCACAGGACACAACTCAGCCAGTTTTCACAGCTGTCTTAATCCCCTGTTTACAGAGAAGGAAACTGAGGCACGGAGTAGGGAGTGGCCTGCCCCAGGCACTTCCGTTTCGAGGGGGGGGAGAGCACGGGGCAGGGGAGACTAGACCAGCCGGCCTGGAATGGAAGGAGGTCTGGAGAGGCACCCCTGGACCCGCCTTCACCCGGACGCCGGCCAACGTGTGTGCACGCGGATGGGCGTCAGTGGTGAGTCGGCCGCCGTGCGCTGGGACCCGCCTTCACCCGGACACCGGCCAATGTGTGTGCACGCTGATGGGCGTCAGTGGTGAGTCGGGCGCCGTGCGCTCGGCCCCACGGGAGGTGGGGGTGGGTGGGCAGCGCTCCCCGGTCTGGCGGACGGGGCCCAGTGCTCGGGCTTACTCCACAGACCGAGCCTTCAGGAACACCCTGTGAATCTTTCCTGTCATTTCTGGACACATCCTGGGTTCCCCGGAATGTGGGTCACCGGGATCTCATCCCACGCTGACCAGGCCCAGGGAGCTGGCCCTCCACCGACGGCTGCTCAGGCCGCGCCCCAATCTCTGGATCTGGGGGGGGTGTATCCTGTCTCAGCTCAGCCTTTGCCTGGGAGCCCCACCACATGGTCCCATCGTTTCCCCGTTTTCTGCACGACCGTGTCACGAGGGGGCCTGAAGCTACCTCAGAGCGCGATGCTCGGTGCAGCCGGCCGTGGGACCCCCAGCCCCTCACTCACACCTGGTGTAAACTTACCACACGGCACCAGCCTCGGGGCCTGGACTGGCCTCCTGGCTCCTCACACGTCCTCTGGGAAAACAAACGAGAAAGACATTGATCTCCAAACTCCTTCCTCCAAGGTCAGCCTCTCCCGGCCAAGATCTAAGAAAAGATTTCATTTCAGCTGCTTTTGCCGCCAGCTCTGTTTCTGCGATGTCATCTTCCGACCTCGACCTCGACCTGGGAATGTAGCCGCCATCCCGGCCTGCGGCCTCTGGGGACAGAGCCCACCATCCCGGCCTGCGGCCTCTGGGGACAGAGCGAGCCGGAGACCCTCGGAGGTCCGCCCACCGCGGTCAGGAGGCATTCACTCTGGGCTCCGTCAATTGATTCCTTAGGAGAATAACAAGCACACTGTCACGCAGAGAGAAACACACATTTGGGGGGTGGAAACAGATGGGAGGAAACCCACACCAGCCCAGGTGAAGGTGAGCGACCTGAGCAGAAACCATCTGCGTCCAAGTCCAAGGCGCTTAGCCTGAGGGGTCTCAGCCGAGCGCCTGAGGTGGGAGGGGCTCCTGCAGCCTGTGTGTCACCGTCGGGGACAGGTGGAGGCACAGCAGGTGCAGAATGTCAGTCGTTTATTTATTTTTATTTATTTATTTTTTTTTTCATTTTTCTGAAGCTGGAAACAGGGAGAGACAGTCAGACAGACTCCCACATGCGCCCGACCGGGATCCACCCGGCACGCCCACCATGGGGCGACGCTCTGCCCACCAGGGGCGATGCTCTGCCCATCCTGGGCGTCGCCATGTTGCGACCAGAGCCACTCTAGCGCCTGGGGCAGAGGCCACAGAGCCATCCCCAGCGCCCGGGCCATTTTT
Organism: Saccopteryx leptura; assembly: GCF_036850995.1. Classification (NCBI taxonomy): domain Eukaryota; kingdom Metazoa; phylum Chordata; class Mammalia; order Chiroptera; family Emballonuridae; genus Saccopteryx; species Saccopteryx leptura. The sequence goes on along the minus strand of NC_089509.1, from coordinate 120,682,804 downwards.
GCTCCAATGGAGCCTTGGCTGCAGGAGGGGAAGAGAGAGACAGAGAGGAAGGAGAGGGGGTGGGGGTGGAGAAGCAGATGGGCGCTTCTCCTGTGTGCCCTGGCCGGGAATCGAACCCGGGTCCTCCGCACACTAGGCCGAGTCAGTCGTTTAAATTACAGATGTCCGTGCAGTGGTCGGCCGCAGACTTGGAGCCTGATCCGGTTCAAGGACGAAAGGAGAAGGGAGGCTGTTCACACTTTAGCGGACTAGAAGCTGCCACCTTTGCCAAAGCGTCGCCAGGTGGTGGTCGTCAGCCAGGTGGTGGCATCGCAGGAGGTAGGAGGGCTTCAAACCGCCCAGCCAGGGGCCTCCACAGCCACCCTGATCCAAGCCCGTCCCCATGAGGCCCAGGCGGACGATGACATGAGGATGGGAACAAAGAGACACACTTTGCCGAGGCTCCGCATCTGGCTCTGCAGGTGGGAGAAGGAAGGGCCGGAAACCAAGGAGTGGAGCTCCAGAGCCCAGAGGGACTTAGGGACAGCTTCTCCCCTGGGGCCTCTGGAGGGACCGTGCCACACCCACACCTTGACTTTTGTCCCAGGGAAACTGCTGGATTGCGACCCCCAAAAGTGCCGGAGGGTAAATGGCTGTTGTGCTAGGTCCCCTCGTTGGTGGTGAGTTGTTAGAGCAGCCGTGGGAAGCTCACGTGTGGAGCAAGAGAGGTCGTCCGGAAGGATGGGTGCAAACGCGTAGGTACACACACGCACGCACATGCACGCACACACATGCACACGCACACACACATGCACACGCACACACACACGCACACATGCACACAAACTCACGTACACACGCACACACGTTGACATTTAGAGGTGTTTCTGTGTTGTGTGCACACGCCCGCAGTCCCCTGTTGTGTGTCCTGGGCATCCCGGCCCGGTGCCTTGGTTGGTCATTCAACGCCGACCCCGGGGGGTTCTGTTACACTCCGGTTCCGGTTCCGTCAGGCCTGTCCTCTGCGGCTTCTGGGTTCCTTCCGCTCCACAAAGGTCCTTCTGCAGCCCAAGGAAAGGAGACATAGATTCTATTTTTTAATCGTTTTTGTAGGACTAAACCAGAAGTTTTGTTTCTTATTTTAGATTTTGGATCCAATTGGGATACCGGCCCCCCCAATAGGGCCACGTACTCAACAGAGGTGGTTCAGAAAATTGGCTTTTCCTATTCATTTGAAAGGCCACCTTTACCGTACGCTAAATTAACTCATTTCTGCCCTGTTTTCTTTATCTTTCTGTCAGTTTCCTTTGTCAGATCGAAACTTTTTATTATTACAGCTTGAAGGTCAATTGGCCATAACGTATGTCAATTTCCCTTAGTCATCTCCCTTTACTGGCTTCAGTTTTTTTTAGATGTCCACTCTTATTTGTTTTGTCACCATGAACTTAAGAATTAAGTTCTTAAAATACTCATGATTCTTATGGAAATTGCATTGAATTTATAATACACAGTCTTACACTTCAGAAAAGCATTATACCTCTCAATTATCCAGATTAAGTTTATGTATTCAATAACCTTTTCTAATTTATTTTTAAATAAAGAACTTATATGTATTGTTAAATATATTTCTAGGTACTTGAAAATTTTGTTGCTGCTGTGATTGGAATCTGTCTTCCATTACATGTTTAATATCTTTGAAAATATATTGAAAGGTCTTAACAACTGTTAACATTTCCCTAAATTTGTTTCAGAGTCTATCTTTTTTTCTTCTTTTCCAAGTGAGAGAAGGAGAGATAGAGAGACTGACTCCTGCATGCCCCCTGACCGGGATCCACCAGGCAACCCCTGTCTGGGGCTGGGGCCATACTTGCAACTGAGCTATTATTAGCACCTGAGGTGAAGGCTCGATTGAGCCATCCTCAGTGCTCAGGGCCAATGTGCTCAAAGCAATGGACCCATGGCTGCAGGAGAGAGAGAGAGGGAGAGAGAAGGGGGAGGGGGAGGGATAGAGAAGCAGATGGTTGCTTCTCCTCTGTGCTCTGATTGGGAATCAAACTCAGGACATCCACATGCTGGGCTGACATTCTACCACTGAGCCAATCAGCCGCGGCCTCTATTTTTTTTTTTTAAATACTGATAGCTACAGTAATCAAGACAGTAGGATACTGAAAGAACAAAAAGACCAATTGATCAACGCAGTGAATAGAATATCTAAGACTAGACCCAATGCATATGATCAGACAGTTGTTGTCAAGGGTAACTGTGGGGCTGAGCAGGGGCGGGGGCCTCTTCAACGACACCCCAGAACTGGGGTCAGTGCCAGGCATATAACAGACCTAAAGGCGGGCGTGAATACAACACAACTATCAGAAGAAATGCGTCTCCCTGCTGCCTGGGAGTAGGCACAGATTTTTCAGGGCACAAAAAAAGCAATACCTACAAAAAAAATGATAAACTGGATTTTATCAAAGTGAAACCTTTCTGCTTGTCAAAAACATCATCAAGAAGCCTGACCGGGCAGTGGTGCAGTGGATAGAGCATTGGCCTGGGATGCTGAGCACCCTGGTTTGAAGCCCCGAGGTTGCTGGCTTGAGAGCAGGCTCATCAGCTTGAGTGTGGGGTCGCAGGCTTGAGCGTGGGATTATAGACATGACCCCATGGTCGCTGGCTTGAGCCCAAAGGTCGCTGGCTTGAGCAAGGGGTCACTGGCTCTGCTGGTGTGCCTGGTCAAAGCACATATGAGAAACAATCAATGAACAAGTAAGGTGCCGCAACTCTGAGTTGACGCTTCTCATCTCTCTCCCTTCCTGCCTGTCTGTCTGTCTCTTTCTCTCTCTCTTTCTCTCGCTAAAAAAATTTTAAAAATCAAGAAAACAAACAGCCAAAAACCACAAACTGGTAGACAGTGTTCACAGCGCACATGATTGGCAGATGAGTTGTATCCAGAATCTATGAAGAGTCTGCAACCTAGTAACAGAGAGAAATAGTAAGTAACCTTCTTTTAAATGGGCAGACTGGAAGAAGACACTTCACACAAAGGGACACGCAAATGGTCAACAGGGACAGGAAAACGTTCTTAACCTTGCTCAGCTGTGGGAGCAGGCCTTCCCGGACAGCTGAGGGGGACGGACGGCAGCAAGTGTTGATGCTACTGAGGTCTACGGAGCCCCCTACACGCCCGCCGGTGAGAGCGGAAAAGCCTACAGCGCTCTGGGAAACTGCCTCCGTTTCTTCAAAAGTTAAATAAATATATATTTTCTGTGACCCAGCAGTTTCCCTTCCAGGTATTTACTCAAGAGGAACGGAACCTGTCTATCCCCCAAAGCCTTGTGCAGGAACATTGAAGCCTTATTTATTTGTAGCAGCCTGGACGTTCACCAGTCCCCCACCGCACACACACCTCACCGTGTTACTGAACCATTCGGGGCCACGCTCTCCTCCTGTCTTGGTCTGTCTGGGTTGCTGGAACAGAACACCACTGGGAGGTGGCTCAGAAATACCAAATGTTTACTCCTCAGGGCTCTGGAGGTTGAACGTCCGAGACTAAGAAGGCACCAGCAGGTTCCGTGTCTGGTGAGGCCTGGCTTCCTGGTTCATAGCTGCCTTCTCGCTGTGTCCTCCACCATAGAAGGGGTGGGGAGGCTCCGTGGGGTCCCTTGTATAAAGGGCACTAATGTCATTCACGAGGGCTCCACCCTCAGAACATAGTCATCTCCAAAGTCATCTCCTAATACAACACACTGGGAGTTAGGATTTCAACATATGAATTTAGGGGGAGGTACAGTCATTCAGTTTATAGCAGCACCTGTGGGGACACCTGGATGACATTTTTTTGAGAGAGAGAGAGAGAGAGAGAGAAAACAGACAAGGACAGACAGATAGGAAGGGAGAGAAATAAGCATCAACTCAGAGTTGTGACACTTTAATTGTTCATTGATTGCTTCTCATATATGCCTTGACCTGGGGGCTTCAGCCGAGCCAGTGACCCCTTGCTCAAGCCAGTGACCAAGCCAGCGACCTTTGGGCTCAAGCCAGTGACCATGGGGTCATGTCTATGATCCTACACTCAAGCCGGTGACCCAGTGCTCAAGCTGAATGAGCCCACACTCAAGCCAGAAAACTTGGGGTTTTGAACCTGGGTCTTCTGCATCCTAGGCTGACGCTCCATCCACTGCGCCACCACTTGGTCTGGCTGGATAACATTTAAAAAAAGAAAATTATCGCCCTGGCCGGTTGGCTCAGCGGTAGAGCGTCGGCCTAGCGTGCGGAGGACCCGGGTTCGATTCCCGGCCAGGGCACACAGGAGAAGCGCCCATTTGCTTCTCCACCCCTCCGCCGCGCTTTCCTCTCTGTCTCTCTCATCCCCTCCCGCAGCCAAGGCTCCATTGGAGCAAAGATGGCCCGGGCGCTGGGGATGGCTCCGTGGCCTCTGCCCCAGGCGCTATAGTGGCTCTGGTCACAACATGGAGACACCCAGGATGGGCAGAGCATCGCCCCCTGGTGGGCAGAGCGTCGCCCATGGTGGGCGTGCCGGGTGGATCCCGGTCGGGCGCATGCGGGAGTCTGTCTGACTGTCTCTCCCTGTTTCCAGCTAAGGAAGAATGAAAAAAAAAAAAAAAAAAAAAAAGAAAATTATCAATTTTATTTAGATTTTTACTTTTTATATATATTATATATATATTTTTAAATGTTTATGTTGTTATAACCCCTTCTCATTTTCAAAAAACCAATCCTTCCCCCCCCAGTCTAATATTTTTTTCTATTTCATAACTTTAGGTATTGCCTTCATTTCTTTCTTCTAAGTTCTGTTGAATTTTGCTGTTGTTACTCATTTTCTGGGTTCTGAAGATAGATGTATATGCCAATCATTTCTCATTTTTTGTGGGTTCTTCTATCAACACATTTAAGACTTGACCTTGCTTCTCTTATTAGCACAATGGCCACACCCCATTGGTTCTGACCAAGAGCATTCTCCTTCTCACTCATCAATAGAGTGTCATTTCCGTCTTATTCCCTCATTCGACTCAGTAAGTTTTTTAACTTCCATGGTGTTAGATGTGTCCCCGGGGTTATGCTCTTCTGCTCACTTCCTCTTTGGTTACCTGGGGCTCAGAGAAGACCACCTGTATATAGTTTTTTTTCGCTGATACTGTACAGATATTCTGGGGAACTCCAGGCCTGGTTTAAATTACGTCAGCGTTAGTGGGCTGTTGAGAAGGACCCGCATATTCTCAGTGAGGGTTTGGGCAGGAAACTGGTTGGCACCCTCAAGTGGGGCATCAGCAGGGACTTTGGTGACTGCCTGTTTTCTCTGGGCCGACAGGGCTCAGGACCCATGGAGGGAGGGTGAGCCCAGGCATTAGGGACATGGGGGGTCTGTCCTGGAGAGCACAGGGGGGAGCTGGGGCAGAGAGGGCTGGGGCTGACTGTGGAAGTGGGGGGTCAGGGCTGGGGGGGACCCTTCCTTGGCACTGCCATGTGCCGCCTCCCCCACTTGGCTGTAAGTTCTTGTGGAAACAGCTATCTACCTGTTTTCAGTAAGACTGCAAACTTTCCCTGGACAGGGCTGCGTCCACTCGGCCGGTCAACCTTGGCACACTAGCAGTGTGCTGAATGCTCCCTCGTGTGGCACCCCCGGGGCCCCTCTCTAGTCCCCGCCCCTCCCCCACCTCATGTGCAGGATCACAACAGATCCATGTCCCAGAGTTCCCAGCCTACTTCCTCCACCTCCACCCAGCTCAGGGTGGCCGCCGGGGATCCTGATTTATTAGCCATCTCTAACGAACAACGCAGTTATCCACAGGCAGGGCCCACTCTTCCCACCCCCACACTGTAGGACCCCAGACCCGGAGCTTGTAGGGTCTTTGAGGATGCCCAGAGGAGGGGAGACCGTGGAGGGACCGTGACGGGAAAGTGCAGAGGAGCCTGTGTTGGGACATCATTGACTTTGCAAGAGTCAGCATTTCCTTCTGGTCACTAAGAGCCGCTGGGAGCAGCTGCTCTGCGGACGTGGGTCCCCACAATGGGCTCTGGCCCCAGCCCAGCCACCCGGCTGCCAGCTGCTGCTGGCCAGACACTGAGTCAGCAACTGGCCGCCCGGCCCACCACTGGCAGGGTCAGCAGAGCTGTGCACACGCGGCGCAGGTCCCTGTGGGCCCCCCGGAACAGAAGCCCGGGCAATCTCCACCTTTTGCTGGGTGGGGGTCCCCCAACTCTGCTCTGACCCACCCGTGGCTCCGGGTTTCTGAACCTGGGGGCCCACCCCCGTGTGACTGCAGTGAGTTGAGATCAGGAATTGTGAAGAGGCAAGGTTCCCAGCCCTGCACATCCTCCAGGAGACATGCCTCCATTAATAAAACCTGGGTGGGCCAGCGAACCAGAAGCTGCATCCCATCCCCAAGGTCTGCCTGGCTGCTCTGGCCCCCTGAGAAGCTACTGGAGTCACGGGAAGAGTGTGCAGGTGGAGGTCTGACTTGGACTGACCTCAGGTACCCTCTGACCCTCAGAGGACAAGAATATTCCAAACAGTGGAGAAAGCAGGAGGACTGCATGGAGGAAGCATCCCAATAGAACCTGGGAGGACGGGAATGCTCAGTGTTAGGGAAAGGCCGCAGGAGCTGAAGAGATAGTGTGACTAGAGGTGAGCCGACACTGTGGCCTGCTGGGAAGGTGTGCTTGGAGGACCAGCAGGGAGCAAGTGGGCAAGGGGGCCCGCAGCCAGAAGGGAGCCCGCAGCCAGAAGGGGGCGGGGACTCTGGGTGCAGGATCCAGAGTCGGGCGCGGGAAAACTCCACACAGCTCACTCTCGGGGCCTGGACCTGCTTAGCCGGCTGAGCAGAGTTGGGAAGACCAGGCTCCCGGCCTGGCCGGCGGGACCCGGCCTGCGCACCATCCAGCTGGCTTGGAGCAAGTCCTTCCCTCCCTTTCCCATCTGGGCCTCCGTTTCCTCGTGTGCAAAATGCAGTTTTAGGTCAGGACCCCGCACCACCCCTCGCAGTGCGCCTGGAGCTCACGGAGCCCCCGCGGCTCCGCCCCACTTCGGCCTGCCACGGGGGCCCCCAGCGCCCCCGGGCTCTGCGGACCAGGCTGGGCAGGCCCCAATGTTGCTATGGCAGCGGGGTTGCCCGGCGACGCGGGGCCCAGAACTTGGCTACTAAGGGGTTGCTGCGGCAACCGGATGGGATGTCCGGGGCGTGGCCTCCGGCGGGCGTGGCCTCCGGTGGGCGTGCCCAGCATCCAGCAGGTGGTCCAGAAAACGCGGTCCTTGCAGGAGCTGCGAGCCTGGGCGGAGGAGCTCCGGCCCGGTGGTTCCCCGCGGGACCTGGGCCGCAGATGCCGGCCCTGGGCTGGGACTCCCACCCAGCTCCGCAGACCTGCATATTTCTTATGATCCTGGGCACTTGACCTTTCTTAGTGCTGTTGTGATTGGATTCCTCCATGACAGACAGGATCTAACGGGTGGTTACAGCTGGGGTTTTTTTGTGGAAACTGTTGCCTTCTCGGTGATAATTTTTCTTACCTGCCCCTAACTTACTGTTTCCCATAGCTTTCCATTTGATCCCTTCAGTTTTCTAGGTAGACCATCGCTTCATCTGTAAATATTTAAAATACTTTTTAATACTTTCTCAGCTGTCACGGCAGCTGCTGATCCCTCTAAATAAAACAGAGGTGACTTGCACGCCCCCTCACTGTACTGGGGACCCTTTTGTTGTGTCCCTATCGCAGCTATCAGTTGTGTAGGGCTTGCTGCACACCCAGCCCTGGTCTCAGTGCCTTCCTCGTGAACCCCCACTGCCCCTGGGTGAGGTGGGCACTGTCCTTCTCCCATCTGCAGAAGAGGTGACAAGTCACAGGGACTAATGAGCCTGCCCAGAGCCACGCAGCTGAGACTGAAGCTGGACCCTGATCCTGGCTGCCCCCCGACTGGACCCCTCCACCATGACCCTACAGCAGCATCTATTTGAATCGTCTTATTTCTTTTCCTCCTGTGATGTACTAGAATGGGAGATTATACACAGTTGCTACTGTTGAGCAACCTTGTATCCCACAGGAGAATTTAGCCCTGGTGTAGAACCATTTTAATGTTACTTACATTGCAAACTGGGCATGGCTTCTCCTTTAAGCCCGCCCCCACCCCCCACCCCACCCCCACAACCTAGAGCAGGGGTCCCCAAACTAAGGCCCGGCCGCATGCAGCCCCCTGAGGCCATTTATCCGGGCCCTACCGCACTTTCAGAAGGGTCACCTCTTTCATTGGTGGTCAGTGAGAGCATAGTTCCCATTGAAATACTGGTCAGTTTGTTGATTTAAATTTACTTTTCTTTATTGTAAATATTGTATTTGTTCCCGTTTTGTTTTTTTACTTTAAAATAAGATATGTGCAGTGTGCATAGGGATTTGTTCATAGTTTTTTTTATAGTCTGGCCCTCCAACGGTCTGAGGGACAGTGAACTGGCCCCCTGTGTAAAAAGTTTGGGGACCCCTGACCTAGAGTGTGGCCTCCTCTCCACACTGGAAGAAGGTGAAAGAGAGGTTTATTGAGTTGTGGACATTTCTAAACATGGGTCTGGTCATTTTCTGAAGACCTGTCTACAGGTAGAAAGGCCAGCAGCCTCCAGTCGGAAGTGAGGAGACTCTTTGACTTGGGTCTGAACTCATGAAATTTGCTAATTTTCTTTCCAGAGCTGTTTGGGGTCAAGAGAGGAGTGAAGCTCTTGACTTGCGTGTTCATGAGCTCACAGAATGCTGACATGTGACCCTAGTAGACATTGTCAACCAGAGGAGGTGGTGGAGGGTGGGGGGAGAGGGGGAGCACGCCACTGGCATGCCTGGCAGAAGAGAGGGACTCAGACGTGGTGCTGCAGCCGCAACAGCCCCGCGTGGCGTCACCATGCCACCTCCATGTCACCGTGGTCTGCACACCCAGCCTAACTGCAGTTTCAGCCTCTGCCAGGAATTTAACAGTCAGCCTGGAATTCTCTGGTCAGCACCAGAGCGGTCATCCCCAAAGACCCCTTCCATCCCCCAAAGGATCGCGGCAGCCAGAAGCCTGAAACTATCCACTTTTTGATAGAAATTTCCCTGCCTTTTTCTGTCTCTACAAAACCTCCCTTTTCTGCTGATCCTGGGAGCTCCTTGTCCTTGCTAGAGGGGACGCTGCCCACTTCCTGAATCTTTGGATAAAGCCAGTTGGATCTTTGACTTTACTGTTACATTTTTGTTAACAGTGTGTTAGAACTAGATGGTCGTGTGTGTGTGTGTGTGTGTGTGTGTGTGTGTGCTGTTGTGGGGTTACAGTGTGAAAATGTGAGTGTTAGCCGAGTCATTTTGATAGGGGGATGGGGAGGTATTAGGAGTCCCACAAGAGGGAAGGTATTAGAACAGGGAAGGGAAAATATTTGAAAAAACAATAGAAATAAGTTTCCCATAACTGAAGAAAAATAAACAAACTCAGACTGAAAGGGCTCACAGACTCAGACTGGGGAAAGAGAGAAAACCCATGCCGTTAGAAAGTTCTAGAAACACCCCGAGAGAAAGAACACAGCACAGGTACCTGATGGATGCTAGACTCCTCGACAGAACACAAGGAAACCACAAAGTAGTATTTTTAAAGCACCGAAGGAAACAAATTTTTCACTTAGAATTTTACAACCAGCCAAATTGGAAGAATAATTAAAGTATCCTCGGGGATAACAGACTTCAGAAAGTTTTTCACCCCAAGACCCATATTAATAATACTTTGCATTTTGTGAGTAACACAAAGGTAGGGGAAACTCCAAGAGGTATGGAAAATAAGGATGATCAAGCATCTTAGAATGTATATTAATTGTCTTAAATAAAAACAGGCCCCAAGAAAGGAAAAGGATCACATCCACAATAACTCAGAGCTATCATTCTGGGGTACACAGGGCTAAGAAAGATAAAGCGTCTTACATCAAGGGCAGTGGCCACAGAACAGAAATAACAAGGGTAAGCCAGTAGGAGAAAACTCACTATTCTCAGTGAGAAAGAAATAGAAAAAGTTACACAGTAAACAGAAATTTTTAATGAGATGGCAAAACTCTCACTATAACAGTAATTCCTCTACATGTTAGCAAATAAAATTCCAGTTAAAAGGCACAGATTAAGTGTAAAAGAAATTCAACAATGGGTTACCTAAAAGAGATACACTTGTAAAAAGACACAAAGTTCACAACAAAGAAGTTGCAAAAAAACATACAAGTAATAAACCAGAGGAAAGTGGGTTGACAAGCTTAACGTAAAACATTCAAATTTGAGGCAAAAAAAAAAAAAAAAAAGAAGAAGAGGAAAGAAAAAGCCAAACAACAAAGCCACCAGAAGCATGCTGATGAAAAGGATCACACCCATCAGAATCTTCTGACGCCCAAGAATCCGCCTCAGTGAGCCTCACTCCTCCTCTGCCAGCACTGCAGGGAGTAGACGTTTCAACAATCGTAACTGGAGATTTTGATTTTAAAATAACCACTTAATAGCTCCAGCAGGCAAAAATGAGCAGTGCCTCCAAATCCTGAACTATTCAATATATCCAGGACTCTGTATTCCCTCAAACAGAGATGTAGAATATTTATTAAAAAAAAAAAGAACATGACACAAGGGCCCAGTGGATTTACAAAAACAAACCTAAAGAAGTCTCAAAAAGTTCCCATGGCAAAATTCCATGCAGACCGTGTCGCTAGGCTTGGGCTATGCCTTAGGCAAGGTCTGTTTGCCCCGTGATCTAAGACACTCCCCTAAATAGACCTGGTCAGTGGGGTGTCCCTGCTTTCCGGCCGAGTTCAGCCGAAGGGAGCGCTACCCAATCCTGGAAGGAGGGTGAGACCCAGGAATCTGCTGCTCACGTCGGTCCAGGCTGGCTGCGTCCTCAGCTGAGGTCTGCTCACTCCTTTTTCTCCCCCCCCCCCCCCCCCCAGGCCTCAGCATCACTCAGCCTGCGGTTTCCCGACCTCCTACCCCCAGCTTTGTAAATAGCCCCTTTATCGAACACTTCTCAAATTACTCAGTTGGAGTGTGCCATCTGCTTTCTGCCAAGATCCTGCCAGGAACTGGCAACAAAAGATGATAATAAAAGAAACTCTATTGGAAAGTAAGGAACCCGTGTGTTTAAAGGGAGATTACCCGGGGGCATCAACACAGGTTTAGATCTAAATAACCATGAAAACACTCTAGGACGAAATTTGTGAGACTCAGTTAAGGTAACGCTGCCGAAGGGATTTTGTAGCTTTAAACAGATCTATCAGAAAATTAGAGGGTTTAAAAATAAATGAGCTAAACCCTGGCTGGGTAGCTCAGCTGGTTAGAGTGTCATCCCCGTACGCCAAGGTTGTCGGTTCAATCCCCAATCAGGGCACATAAAGGAATCAACCAATTAATGTATAGATAAAGTAGAACAGCAAATCGATGTCTTTCTCTCTAAAAATCAATCAATCAATCAAATTTTTAAAAAATAGTAAGGTACGTCAGCTAAGCATTTAGCTCACATGATAGCCACAGACCAAATAGAAAGAATCTAGAAAGAAGGAAATAATAGATAAGGACAAAAATAAACGAGGTAAAGAGAAAGATGAGAATATTCACAAAACTAAAAACGTTGGTCCTATGAAAACGTTTTAAAATATTTAAAAAAATGCAAATAAAATGCAGAATGAAAAAGGAGAAATGACCACAGAAACAGCAGGTATAGGAATACACATACCAGTCGTTGTAAAATCTCAATGAAACCGTAGCTCTTACAAACATGTATTGATAGAATGACAATATTGGCTCAAATAGAGAAGTCGACCGGACCAGTAAGTATTGTACAATAGGAATGGAAATGACAAAGACCCCGCCCCACCCCTCGGGGCCAGATAGTTTGTTCTATCCTAAATTTGGAGGAAAAATAATTTCCCTCTGTCTTTTTTTGCAGGTGGTTCAAGAAAACAAAAAAAGGAGGAGCTGTTTAGGGGGCTTTGGACGGGGGGTGCGGGGGTGGGGGGTGGTCTCCCTTGCCACGCGTGTCAGTGTCTGTGCCCTGTCCCTCCTGTTCCTTTAAAGGCATGGGCCACACGGATGCTGCACACTGGCGAGGCCGCGTGGGGGTGAGATGGTTGGCGGAGCAAAGCCGTCCGCGCCGCGCCGTGCTCCCGCGGGGCGCAGGGGAGGCTCGGCCCCGGGGGGCTGGGCTGGCCGGGGCTCAGCCGGGCTTCGACGTGGCCTGACGTCACCGCACCCACCGCAGTTCCGGTGGCTGAGCCGGCCCGAGGCTTGGCCAAAGTTGTCCGGCGCGGGGCGGCGGGTGGAGGCTGGTGGCGCGCAGAGGGAGGGGTGCCAGGCAGCCAGCGTGGAGAGCGGGAGCCGAGGACCCGCGGGGGGCGGGCGGAGGGGAGGGTCTCCCCAGGCGCACGGGGCGGAGGAGGCGGCAGGTCCGCGGGCGGGGAGGTCGCATCATCCTGCCCGGAGGGCTGTCCGCGGCGCTCTGGCCGAACTCACCTGTTCCACCTGGGCCGGCGTAGCCATCCCACCCTCCACTGCCGCTCCCGGCGCGAGGAGCCCGCCGGAGCCTCGTCCCTCAGCGAGGACGCGGTTGTGCTGCTGGCCTCGCGGGTGGAGGCGGGTAGAGCGAGAGTTGATGTTTCCACGTGAAAAGGGTCATAGTCGGGGGGGCCCCGAGCGGGGGTCTCCGTGCAAGATCGGGTGACAGGGGCCCTGGGGGCTGGGCGCTGCGGGGTCCCTGTTTCCTGCGTGGTCGCGCGGGCACGCGGGAGCTGGATCGGGAAAGCGGGTCCCCCCCACCTCTCCGCCCGGCGCGCCGCAGGTCAGCGGTGATGTCACTCCCCGGACTCAGCCCCCTCTGGCTCCGGCCCCATCCCCGCGGCGGCCGCGACGCCCGTTCCTCTCCCCGCGCGACAAACCAGCTGGCGGCTGGGCTCGGGCGCCGCGCGCAGCCAACCAGGGCGGCGGGAGGGGCGCGGGGCGGGGCGCGACAGGCGGGGGGACCGCAGCCCGTCACGCGGTGCCGCCGTCACAGCGCCCAGTCCGGCCCGGGAGCGGCAGCGGCTCGCAGCTCGGGGACCCGCGCCCCTGCTCGCGCCCATGCGAGGCCGCCGCCAGTGACGCCGGAGAGGTAAGGCCGTCGCCCGCGCGGCTCCTTCTCGGCGCCGGGCACCCCGCACCTGCACCCCGCATCCCGCAGCAGCGCCGACTGTGCCCCGGCGGGCAGCTCGCCCCCGGCGCGGGCGTCCCGGTCGCGGCCAGAACCGCTGGGGCCGAGCGGCCTCTTCCCTTCCCCCACCCTCCCCGTCCCCGCGGAGAACAATGGGGCAGATTCAGGGGTGTCCGTCCTCCGGTCGCCGCCGAGCAGAGCCCTCCGGAAAGGCCCGTTCGCTGCGGCCCCTGCTGCGGCTCGACCCTCGGCCGGGATGAGCGGGGGTCGCCGGCGGGGTCTCGAGACCGCCTCCCTCCCGCCCCGGCTGTACCCCTCTCCTTGGAGGAGCCGCGAAGCCGGGATGCGGCGCTGGGTGCGCGCGGACCGGCGGGGGCAGGGAGGGATGGAGAGGAGGAGGCTCGGCTGCGGACACCGGGGAGGGCGCGGCTGCAGCTGCCAGGCCCGGGGGAAGGGCGCCCTGGGCGCGGGGCGCGGGCAGCTACCTCGGTCCCCGGGGTGGGGGAGGGCAGACGCTGGAGCCGACGGCAAAACGGGGGGCGGGGGGAGCAGGACGCCGGGGCTGCGGCGGAAGGGTCAGGCCGCGGGCTCGGTGCGCACCGCGGACACTGCCCACCACCCTCACCCCAGCCGTGTCCCCTTCCCTGGAGACCACAGCTCCCTTCCAGAAAGATCAGCGGCTTGGGAGGGGCCGCCGGCGGACCAGGCCTGCGTCTACGCAGCCAGCGCCCCAGGAACAGGTGTGGCCCGGCGGCGGGCCGGGAGGGGGTCGAGGGGCCGCGGCGTCGCCGCTGCGCGCGCCCCAGGCGCCCGGGCTCGGATGTCTGAGCGGAGCCTGCAGGGACGACCCTGTGATCTCCCCTCATTCTAACTCGGCCCCAGAGAGAGGCGCAGCGCTCGCGTGCAGGGAGGGGCGGGGGCGGCATCCCGACGAGGGGGGGTCCGCAGTCGGCGGGGCCCCGGGTGGGCGGGTGGGGGGGGACAGCGGGGCCGGGGCCGGGGCCGGGAGGGGAGGGAGGGACGGAATGCCAAGTCATGGGGCCTGCAGGGCGCGGGCACGACGTCACCCCGGCGCGGACCCGGCGCGCGCCCGCGTTCCCCCAGAGGGAGGCGGACCCCTGCCCAAGCGGCCGTCCCCAGGGGGTGTCCTCATTGCGGGATAAAAGGCCCGTTAGAACCAGCGGCTGCGGAGAGGCAGGGGTGCGGCGGCCCTGACCCAGGACGCTCAGGCAAGGAGCACCCATTCCGGCAGAGGTCACGTCCCACCTGCCCTCTCGGCCTGCGCTCAGCGGCCGCCACCTTGCCCATCCGCCTTCTCAGACCGGAGAGGCGGCTTCGGGCTGGAAGGGAAACCAGGGGTCCAGGGTGGGGGGCTGGGGCTGTACCTGCGGCGGCCATTTTGCAGGTGCGGTTGTGGCTGAGGGTGGTCAGGTCTGGAGCAGGTGTGGCGCCCGCGGTGGGTGAAGGGTGGCAGGGCACAGGCACAGTGAGCATCGCGTGATGGGTGGGGTGTGCTGGGTGGGAGGTGGTCCACAGGTCAGTGAGGCTGGGATAAGGGCTGGAGTCGGGACCCCCACCCCCAGGCTCCTGGGGAGGGTCCCTGTAGGGAAGGCCTGCCTGTGCCTGCTGTGTGCCCCGCCCTGTGCGCACAGACCGCCCCTACGGGGCCTCCCAGGCAGCCAGGTGGAGACAGGTTCTGCCCAAAGCCCAGAGCTGGTGCTGGTGAACCTGGGGTCCACACCCAGACCCACTGGGCGGAGGGGGTCCAGACACCCAACCTCGCCCTTTTCGGGCCTCTCTGGAGACACAGTCCGTGGAGGGTGGGAAGGGGTTGGGGGAGGGGCGGCAGCGGTGGGAGGTGGAGGTGGGGGTCGGGAGGCATGGGGGGAGCCTTTGCAGGCCACTCAGCTCACTCAGGCCAGCCAGAGAAGGCCAGCCAGCTGGGTGTGGCAGGGCAGGCCATGTTTCGATGGGGTCCGGGTACCCCAAGGTGAGGGCCTGGGGGACTGACCGGGGCATGTGCCCAGATGACCCTGTACTTCTGAGAGGCCCCCATGGGGTGGAGAGTGGCTGGTCGGGGGTCATTCAGCAGCTCGTGACTCCCAGGATGAGCACGTGGTTGGTTGTCCTCTTGCCCAGGCTATTTAGTGTTCTAGGCCCAGGGCATCTCAGAACTCTGTTGGGAATGGACCCTGCCCCAGACCCATCGGCTTAGGGGTGTGCAAGGGCACAGCCAGGCTGGTGGGCCAGGGAAGTCCTGTGTGCTACCTCCGTTGCCTGAGCTGACTGCCTCTGCCCTCCTGGTCTCACCCTCCCTTACAGGCATGCCCAGGGCTGGGGCAGGGAGCCCAGCGGGCTTGTGCCCCATCGTCCCATCTGACCATTGTCCCATCTGACCTAGCAGGGTTGTTGTTTGACTCCTATAATGACCAGGTCGTGTTTGATTCCTGATTCTGGCTGTTGACTGAGGGGTGCCGGCTGACCCCAGGCACCCCCAAAGCCCCTAGCGCAGGGCCTCCAGGACCCAATGAAGGAGTCATTGCATTGGGGTCACTGGGAGGGCAGAGGGCAGAGTCAAGGTGAGCTGTCAGCCAGGCATCCCTGCCAGCTCCTGGTGGGGGCTCCCGTCCCCCCATCCTCACAGCGCCGCCATGCCCCTGCCTTCTCCCCGGCTTCCTTCCCCAGCTCGGCTTTCAGAGCTGAAACGGCAGCCTTGAGTGCCGCCCTGATCCGGACACTCCGCTGGGCAGCTGGGCGTCCCCTTCTCTGCGGCCTCTGCGGCCTCTTCACCCCGGATTTAACCCCCGAAACCCAGCTCCTCAGCGTGAGAAAGTGACCACCTCAGCCTCTGCTCAGCGTTGAGCTCTTGTGGAGGGTCTAGGAGGGCAAGGCTGGACCCTGCCTGCCCAGCTTCCCGGTTCTTACTCCTCACCCTCCCCACACGGCCCTCGGGCTGCAGCAGCCCCCCCCACACACACTTACACACTTACACACACTCAGCTCACTCTCACACGTACTCTTCCAGTCCCACACGCTTGCACGCCAGTCTCATGACACACATTCTCTCATACGCACCCCCACGCAGGCTCACACACTCATACACACACACACTCACACACTCACACTCAACTCACACGCATTCTTCCAGTCCCACACGCTTGCACGCCAGCCTCATGACACACACATTCTCTCATACGCACCCCCACGCAGGCTCACACACTCATACGCCCACTCAGTTTGCAGCTGGCTGGGTTTATATGAGGTTGTTAGATCCCCTCAAAGACCACCACCACCTTGAAGCCCTCCATGAACACCCCTACGGTGCCCCCCCACCCCCCTGTAGGTTGAGATGGGAAGAGTGTGGATGTCTATTGGGTGCAGACGGCTGTGTACGTGTAATGTGAGCCCCTCAACCGATTCCCCTAAGACCCCACAGGGCAGGTGGAATCCTTTCTCTCAGGCTTGGAGATGGAAGCTCCTGAGACGGGTGTGCTTTGACAGGGAGGACCTGGGACTTCCCAGCTTCTGGTGACTTCCAGAGCTTTCTGTCCCCTTCACCCCTCTCCCTCTTCCCATCTGCCCTACCCTGCCCCTCTGCCCCACCCACACAGGCCAGCACACAGTTCCTGCACCGCAGGCACTCAGTAAGTGCTGTTTAGAGGTGGAGCCCTAGCTTTATCCCAAGTGGTCCATTTCCTGACGGCCCAGGGTGAGCAGCTGCCAGCCCACCAGGGGTGGGGCCCTCTGTGTGTCTGCCGTTCAGGGCCTGCTGGTTCCCGAGGGAGCTCTCAGTTTCCGGGTGGACCGGCCCCAAAGGCTCCTGCAGGCCCCGCCCCCTGCAGACCCCGCCCCCTGCAGACCCCTCTGCTTTGAGCCCAGCCTCTGGCCTTCCCTTTGAGAGAGGCAGTGATGCCCAGGGGTGCCCTAGAGGGTGCCTCACCCCCGAGACTCAGTTTCTTCCTCCAGGGCTGGACCGTTCATGCCCAAGGCCGTGGGGCAGTGGGTTCAGGCTCTGAGGAGCTGTCCTGCGGATGAAGCAAGTGGTTCCTCAGTTGCTTAGTGTCATTCTCCACCTGCTTGGGGGGGCCAGGACCACACCATGGCCGTGGTCCCTGGTGCGGGGAGGCAGCCGCCTCAGGATAAAGAGGGTGCAGCAGGTCAGACTCAGACCAGAGGAGGGACCTTGGGGCCACACCCAGCCGCCTTGTTCCGGCTTGACACCCAGGCGGGACATTCTTGGTGTTTTCTTTCCCCGGATCTGAGCTGTTTCTTATATTGAAGGCATTTCTTTTGTCCTCACCTTTCCCCAGCTCAGTCCCACCCTCTCTTCCTGGCACCCCCCACCCTCACCGCTGGACGCCATCTCCACCCCTGGGTTGGAGTCTGTGTCTCGGGCCCCAGAGCTGCCTCGTCCTGGGGTTCCTGCCTGGTTTTGGGGGAGCACATCCTCGTGTGACTTCCTAGAACGGGGGGCGAGCCCTTGGCTGAGTGAGAGTGTCTTTGTCCTACGCTGGGTGGATGGTCGTGGGTCTCACGCCCTTGTTTCTGGTGATCCGTTTCCCTCAGAGCGCTGGAGGGCTCTCTCCTTCCACCTGCCCACCGCTGCTCCCTGCTCCTCTCTGGGTTCGTCCCGAATGTCTTCCTGTTTCTGTTCCATGTTCTGGACAACTTTTGGTCTTTGTTTTCAAGTTCTTTTTTTTTTAATTTTGTGTTCAGCATTCACATTCTGTCTCCGGCAGCTTCGTCTTCCTTGTAGCATCCTCTTCTTGTTTTGCAAACATAGTGTCTCATCAAAACATTCTGGGTATGTTAATAAAGGCTCCCCGGTGTCTCTCTCTTGCCCTTGGGGCTTGTTTTTTCTGCCCGTTCATTCGTTCTTTCTCTCTGCAGCCTTATCCCCTGCTCAGCGCCCGGTCCATTCTCGTTAGGGAGGTCCATCGGGCCGGTTTCCCGTGATCTGAGTGGGGTTCTGATGGGAGCTTGTGGGGAGTGCGCATAGGTAGTCCTTGCTTCAGGTGGAGGGGGGGTGGCTGCCCTGCCGTCCCCCCCCCCCCCCACACCAGCCTGCACCCTGAAGACTTCCGTGGAGAAGACCTTTCAGCTGTTTGCCGTGGGTACAGCAGCCTCTGCCCCTGTGAGGGAGGGCGGGGAGACGGCTGTGGTGGTTTTAGGACGCATTGCGCCCAAGGTCCCCCTCAGCCTGCACCTCCTTGTCCAGCCCTGAGCCTGGGACCGCCTGCTCATCACTCCTCACACGTGCCCCACTTCACACCAGCGGTCAGCAGCTTCCCCCTTAAGGGGCCCCGAAGAGTTTTTTCCTCTCTTCTCCAACTTCTCGCCCCTCCTGCCCTGGCGCTATTGGGGGGAGCCCACCCCTCCTCCCGCCCTCCAGCATGGGGTGGGGCGGATGCAAGGACTCCAGCCACCCACCTTCAGAGCCCTCCGCAGCCCTGACTTGTCTTTTTTTTTTTTAATTTTTTATTTATTCATTTTAGAGAGGAGAGGGAGAGAGAGAGAGAGAGAGGAGAGACAGAGAGAGAGAAGGGGGGGGAGGAGCTGGAAGCATCAACTCCCATATGTGTCTTGACCAGGCAAGCCCAGGGTTTCGAACTGGCAACCTCAGCATTCCAGGTCAACGCTTTATCCACTGTGCTACCACAGGTCAGGTCAACAAGACTTCTCAAAGGCAGTTAAATCTTTAAAACCGGTGTGTGACAGGCACACTAAACCGACGACAGGATGTGTTAACCAACAGCCACGTGTCCAGTCCACCATCAGCCTGAAGCATAAAGCACTTCCGACACGCTCCCTGCGCCCTGCACCTGGACTGTCACATTCACAGCATCCCTGACCCTCCCGGGGGGGGGGGGGGTGTCTGGCGTTACCCCGCTCTGCCGACCAGGAAAGGTTCTGTCTGTTACTGACTCGAGGGAGGGCCACATGGGTGTCTTGGCAGCAAACAGTCCCTTAGACCCCGTGGCCCGGAGGCTCACCTGCACCCCGACTTCGGTGCCCAGCGCTCGCAGAACCCCGTTATCTCTCCCTGGGCTCTCGGTCGGTAGGATTGTTGGTGAGTCTGATACTCTGCGGGCTGCATCTGTCTGAACCCCGTTTGCGAGATTCCAAGGACCCACACACGACTCCTCTGCCTTCCCTTTCTCCCCGGGGCAGCCACCGTGCCATCGGACCACGGGGTGTGTGCCCAGTCTTGGGTCGGTGGACGGCGAGGCTCTCTCCCTTCTCCACTTCTTCTTTCCCTTCTCTTCTGCCACAGAGACTCGGCGCCTTGGGACACTCCTCCCGTGATTCTAGGAGGTGCCGTACTGCTTTCAGAGCGGTCATGCCGATGACCTGGCCCCAGGTGGACCATCCCTCCTGTTCAGCCCTCACAACGCTCCGTCTTGTCAGACGCGGTCGTGTTGTGATCTGATGGAGCGGTTTTGAACCACACTCTCTTCATTACTGATGTGGCTGAATCTCTTTCCATGGACGTTGCCTGTGCATGTCTTTTGTGTCTGTTTTCTTTTGTGTCTTTTTTTTTTGGGGGGGGGGGTTGGTTTTTGGCTGTTGATTATGTGTTCGGCCCACGCATCCTTGCCCACGAGTCGTACGTGCTGTAGATATTTGTAGCCCGGGGCTTCTCTTCACCCATTTACTGGAACCTTGAAGTGTCTGGGCTTCTCCTTTCGGTGCTCTCTGTGGGTTAAGAAGTCCTAACAGGCCGCGTGGGGATAGCACTTCTTCATTTTCAAAACTTCGTTGCTCACGTGGGGCTCTTCTCTCTCTATGGAATGTGCCCGGGTTTAAGGAAGGGAAGTGATTTTGTACTTTTCCAAATGGCTAGCCTGTTGTCCAAGTCCATCCAGGCTGCCGTAGCAGAAATGCACAGACTGGGTGGCTTGTTTGTCTCTCTCAGTCCTGGGGCTGGAGGTCGGAGGTGGGGGGGCCAGTATGGTCCGGGTTCTGGTGAGGGTCCCCTTTCTGCAGGTGACCGAGAGCAGAGAGAGAGAAAGGAAGCTCTCGGGACCCTTACAAGGGCGCTCATCCGTTCCTGAGGCTTCACCCCCATGACCCCTCCGAAGACCATCACGTGGGGGGTAGGGCTTCAGCCTATGAGTTTGGATGGTGGGGGGTGCACAGACATTCGGTTCATTACACTAGTTGTCTCAGCATCGCTGGTTTAATAGCTCTTCTCGTTGACTTGTAAAGTTGCGTTGTCAGATATCAGAAGGGCTGTGTCTATGTAGGTCTGTTTCTGGGGTCCCTTCTGTGACCTTGGTGGTCACCTGCCTTGTCCTAACCCCCTATCTTAATTCCTGTTGCTTTATATTAGGACGAGATCAGGAGGGCACATTGCCTTCTGGCCTCTTGTATTTCTTTAAACGTGTTGTTGGTGTTCCTTAGCATCTTACTCTCCCGTATAAATTTTTAGAAGCAATTTGTCAAGTTTCATTAAAAAAAAAACCCAACATAATGGAAGTTTCATTTGAAATGATGTTGAATTTTTGGATTTATTTGGGTGAAAATAAACATATTTAAGATACTGAAGTTTATTTTCCACGGACAGGATATATAGTTCTTTATTTAGACTTTCTTAATGTTCTCGGTGAACTTTAAATGTCGTCTTTGTAAAAGTCATATGGATCTTTTGTGACATTTACTCTTATAAAGGCACATTATGCTTTTGGTTATTTTTTAAATGGTACCCTTAAAAAATATATATATATTTGCCCCTCTTTGTCTCTAGTGAAAACCAACACGGTTGGTTTCTAGCAACTTTGAGGAACCTTCCCGCTAATGCAAATATGTGTCTGTAGATGCTCTTGATTTTTGTGTAGATAAGCAAATAGTAACAGTTCGGTTTCTTTTTTACCAACCCATATTTTGTTACTACTTTTCTTTTTCCTTTTTTTGTCTTATCATGTAGGCTAGAACCTCTGCTACAATGCTAAATATTATAGAATTAATGATAGCAGGCATTTTAAACTTGGTCCTGAATCTAAAGGAAATGTTCCTAATATTTTACCATTAAGTATGATATTTGGGTAGGTTTTTTTTTCAGTAGATACCTATTATGAGATTAAAGACATTTTAGTTTGTTCTCTTATTGCTCAGAGGTTTATCATAAATGAGTTTTGAAAATTACTGGATGCTTCTGCAGTGCCTACTGAGGACCTCAGTTGGGTTTTTCTCCTTTAATGTGGTACGTGGTAAATGACATTAAGTAGCTATGCTAATGTTCAGCCATATATTATGTTACCCTGCGGGTGTTCTAATAAGCCTACTATGTTATCCCTTCCATTCTCTCTCTCTCTCTCTCTCTCTCTCTCTCTCTTTCTTCTTTCTTCTTTCTTTTCTTTCTTCTTTCTTTCTTTCTCTCTCTCTCTCTCTCTCTCTCCCTTCCTTCCTTCCTTCCTTCCTTCCTTCATTCCTTCCTTCCTTCCTTCCTTCCTTCCTTCTTCCTTCCTTCCTTCCTTCCTTCCTTCCTTTTCTTTCTTTCTTTCTTTCTTTCTTTCTTTCTTTCTTTCTTTCTTTCTTTCCTTTCTTTCCTTTCTTTCCTTTCTTTCCTTTCTTTCCTTTCTTTCCTGCTAATGTTTTGGACTTTTGTATCTACCTTCATCAATGAAATTGGTCATTTCTCAAATGTTCTTTGTCTAATTTGATGCCAAGGTCATATTAGCCCCAATGAATGGGTTGGGGATATAATCTCTCCCCCTTTGTCTCCCTCTTTTACCTGTTCTCTTAAAGAATCTTTTCTTTGAGAGAGAAAACAGAGAAAGAAAAGGGAGAAGTGGGAAGCATCAACTCATAGTAGTTGCTTCTCGTATGTGCTTTGACCAGGCAAGCCCAGGGTTTCAAACTGGCAACCTCAACATTCCAGGTCGATGCTTTATCCACTGCGCCAACACAGGTCAGGCAAGAGGTTTGTGTAAGATTAGAATTATCTAGTGTTTTTTTTAAATGTATGATAGAAATTTCTGGTTAAGATGTCCAAATCTGCTTATTTACTTGATGTGTAGATTTTGTTTAAGACGACTGAATTAATTTCTTTAGTGGTTGTAGGAAAATTCAGGTACCTACTGAGTAATTTTTCCTTGTGATCAGTCACCTAATTCGAGACATTTCTGTACTGTGGAGAGTCTGAATTCTGCTTTCTTCCTATAAAGTATGTTGGTTTTGCTTTGGAAGGCAGTTAAGTTGCTTGAGAAGTCATTTGATTTTTTTCCAAACCTGATTTTAAGCTTTTCTAAACTTATTCTAACGTAGACATCCTCCAGGGATGGTTACGCCCTGAAGCATGATTTTTGGGGGGTGTCTACTGACTGTCTGGGGTGGAGGGATCAAGAAAACTCTATTCTGGCTGGTAGAACTGTAAATGTCTCCTCACTCTGTGTGACTCAGGGAGTTATTCTGTCATCTTTGCCTGGACCACATGGGCACAGACTAGAACTCTCCAGACCCAAAGGTACCCCCATGCAAATTTCTGGAACTCTCATTACTGAGCAACTCTTTCCAGATCTCCAGCCTACGACTTCTAGCCGCCCCCACCTGCCCGAACTCTGACCTCCACCTCCTCAACTCAAAGCTGCTGAGAGATTTGGAAGCATCGAGGGCTCACTTCCTAGGTTTCCCTTCTCTCGGTCATCATAGCCCTGCGCTGCCTCTTGTGCAGTGCCCGGAAACAGTTGTTTTCATGTGTTTTGTCCAATTTGTTATTTTATTTACTTACTTATTTCTTTATTATTAAGTGAGAGGTGGGGAGGCAGAGGGACAGACTCCTGCATGTGGCCTGACTGGGATCCACCCAACAAGCCCCCTAACTGGCGATGCTCTGCCCATCTGGGGCTGTTGTTTGGCAACTGAACTATTTTAGTGCCTGAGGTAAGGCCATGGAGTCATCCTCAGCACCCGGGGCCAACTTGCTTGAACCAATGGAGCCTTGACTGTGGGAGGAGAAGAGAGAGAGAGAGAGAGAGAGAGAGAGAGAGAGAAGGGGGAGCGGGAGGGGTGGAGAAGCAGATGGTCATTTCTCCTGTGAGCCCTGACCTGGAATTGAACCTGGGACTTCCATAGGCCAGGCTGACACTCTACCACTGAGCCAACTGGCCAGTGCTTGTCCAGTTTGGTAATTGTTGCTTGCAGTGGGAGATTAAATATGGTCCTTGTAACTCCATCATGGCTGCCAGAAGTCTGAGCAGTACTATTTCCATTATCATTTACTGCTAAGCTTACTTATATCTCCAACATGATTTCTTCATTCATTTGCATATTACTTATTTATTTATATGTATGATTAGGCCCTGGGTCACTTGGAGCTGGTGTACTTTGTATATACTAAGTACTTAGAAGTTTATTTTTACATTTCTAAACATGGATTTTTAATGATCTTTTATTGATTTTTGAATTGAATTGAATTGTGCTCACATTACAAGATCTGTTTGATACAGTCTTTGAAACTTATCAGCAGTTGCTTTATGGGGTGCTACATGGCGAATAGTGTCAATGGTCCATCATGTGTTTTTTTTTTGTTTGTTTTGTTTTAGGAAAGAATGTTTCTCTAATTTTTCAGAGCAAGAGAGCACAGGTTGGTTCATGATTATTATGTTGTTCAAATTTTCTATGCTCTGATTAGTTATATGTCTGCTTGGTCTGTCCCTTACAGAGAGGAATGTTAAAGGTCCTGCTATGCCAAAATTCATGAATTCTTCCATGTGCCGTGGGTCTTAACCTTAGTTTGACGTTTTCGTCATCTTGTCTCTCTGGGACCATTCTGGGTAATTTTTTCCTGACATATCTTCCTGTTCATTAGTCCTCTGTTCAGTTCCATTTAATGTGCTGATTAACATGTCTGCTAAGTTTTAAAATGAAATGATTACGTTATTTCTTTCTGAAAGTCGTGTTTGGCTTTGCCCCCCCCCTACCCCGCCCCAATATTTGACCCCATCATTTCCCGTTCCTGCTTGTTTCTGTGAACATTTTCAGCATACTCATTTTACAACCAGTATCGCACAATTCCACCATCTGAAGCCCTCGAGGATCTAATTATGATTTTCTTTTCCTTTTCTCTCCCCCCTCCCCCGCACCCCCATTGACACTTGCTGGTGGTGAATTTCTTCCCTGGTGTTTGGTGGCTTTGATTGTGAGCTCATGTTTGACGGGTGTGCCTCTGTGGGAATATCGGGGACCTGCGGGAAGACACGATTTCCAGGGAGGATTTGTATTTGCTCTGCAAGGTGCTTTGGGTGCACGCCCCTGAGGGCGGCTCCGTGCTGAGTTCTTGTCTGGGTTTACTGGTTGGGCCGTGGTTTTAACTGTGAAACCCAAACTCTCATGAGGTCAGGTCTGTGGCCTCCAATTCTCAGAGACACCAGCGTGTTTGCCACGTGGAGCTGAGTGTCATTCAGATCGGGTCAAGTCCCCTGTGTCCCCTGTCCTCAGACTTTTTTTTTTTTTTTTTTTTCATTTTTCTGAAGCTGGAAACAGGGAGAGACAGTCAGACAGACTCCCGCATGCGCCCGACCGGGATCCACCCGGCACGCCCACCATGGGGCGATGCTCTGTCCACCAGGGGGCGATGCTCTGCCCATCCTGGGCGTCGCCATGTTGCGACCAGAGCCACTCTAGCACCTGGGGCAGAGGACACAGAGCCATCCCCAGCGCCCGGGCCATCTTTGCTCCAATGGAGCCTCGGCTGCGGGAGGGGAAGAGAGAGACAGAGAGGAAAGCGCGGCGGAGGGGTGGAGAAGCAAATGGGCGCTTCTCCTGTGTGCCCTGGCCGAGAATCGAACCCGGGTCCTCCGCACGCTAGGCCGACGCTCTACCGCTGAGTCAACCGGCCAGGGCCTGTCCTCAGACTTTTATTTCACGGGGGCTGAAGCTTTAGAGGCTCCGATATGCTGTGGCCATCTGGGTCTAGTCCCGACCTGCACGTGTTTGAGGCCATACTTCCTCCCCCTACCCCCTTCTAACAGTTGAAACTCAATTGTCTGCATCTCTAGGGTCAGCAAATACCTGTATTTCCTTCCAGGTGGGCTTGCCACTTTAATTTGGGCTCTTCTTCCCTCTCCCTCCCCAGAAATTTCTTTATTTTATTCTAACGTGTTATTCGCCCTAAGTTTCCAGGTGATTTCTAACAAGGGGACACTATCTCATCTATCGTATTGCCAGAAGTAGAAGTCTCTCATTTACCTTATTATATGCTAGTGGAGAATATTAATTGCGATAAACAAATAGATTTTCATTTTCACGCCTACCAGGGTGTGCCCATCAACATGAGGTCTTTCCATTGAGTTATTGACTGGGACCATTTAGGATTGACTTTATTTTTTTTCTTTTTCTTTTTTCTATGTATTTTTTTTCTGAAGTGAGAAGCAGGGAGGCAGTCAGACAGACTCCCGCTTGCACCCGACCGGGATCCACCCGGCATGCCCACCAGGGGGCGAAGCTCTGCCCATCCGAGGCGTCGCTCTGTTACAACCAGAGTCATTCTAGCGCCTGAGGCAGAGGCCATGGAGCCATCCTCAGCGCCCGGGCCAACTTTGCTCCAATGGAGCCTTGGCTGCGGGAGGGGAAGAGAGAGACAGAGAGGAAGGAGAGGGGGAGGGGTGGAGAAGCAGATGGGCTCTTCTCCTGTGTGCCCTGGCCGGAGATTGAACCTGGGACTTCCACACGCTGGGCTGATGCTCTACCACTGAGCTAGCTGGCCAGGGCTGTAGTAATGACTTTAAAAGTAACTTTTTTAGGTTCAGCATGAGAGGTGCAAGTCAGGAGGACTCGTCCAGAGATAGGTGCCCAGGCTTCTCCCCCCTGTGTCCTCCTCTGTCCTTCTCCTCTCTGTCAGCTTTCCTCCTGCCGGTCCCATCCACTCCTGTGACTTAGAGGGTTGGTGCTCACAGTGACCGGTTCAGTTTTTCTGCTCTGCCCCCCAATTCCAGTGCCCTCCTGGGCGTCTCCAGCTCCCCAGTGGTGCTGACATCAGTGTCAGAGTTGCACAAGATGACGGGGTGCCCTGGTGGAGCCCTGGCTGGTGGGTCACACCCACCGGGTCCTTCCCAAGGCGAACCTTCCAGCCCTGAAGCTCCCTGAGGGTCACTCGGGCCTGGGTCGACGGGGAAGGGGGGGGGGATATGAGGGATGTGAAGGATGACTCCCCACCGTGTCACGAGCTGCGCGAAGAGTCTATTCCAGGGTCTCGAGCGCGGATGGTACGAAACTGAATGAAAAATAGACACAGACTTGAAGACATCTGTAAGATGGATTTCGGGAGGATGTCACAGCTCCTCGCCAGCAGTAACTCCTGCCCTGGCCAAGCCGCAAAAACATGGCCGCCCCCACAAAACATCCTTCTTTATTTACTGGAAGAGGTGGGCCATTAGCAAATCAATCGCGTTTCCAAGGCAACACAGGAAAACCACCAGGTGCAGAAACCCCCCACCAATACTGAACTTACACTAAGTAACCAGCTTCCAGTCCCTCCGGGGAACATGGGAGGCGGGGTGAGGACTCTAACACAGCCCTTTGCAACTTAGTGAGGTGGGGGGTTGGGCAGACTGTCAGCTTACAGTCAGCTCCCAGCACCTTTATCCCCCAGAGTGCAAACTGCAAAATACCCTGTTTATTTTTCGGCCCCAACGGCCCTGTGTCCGGTACACCCCACAGCCTCCACACGGCATGTTGGATCCTCACTGTTTAGTTCAGTGTTTTCTAACATCCTGTGAGATGTTGTGTTTTTTTTTCTTTGACTCATGGGTGATGCAGAATTGTATCACTCCATGTTTTAAGGAATTGGGGGGGGGGGGGGGTTCTGTAGTTAGTTGTTTTTTTTCTTACTGTGGTCAGGGAATATTATGTCAAGATTTTAATTTTAAAGGAAAGTTGGTTAGAGCTTGCTTCTCCTATGGCGAAGTTTAGTAAATGTTCTCGTTGCGCTCTATAGGAATATGTATTTTTCCTTTTCAGTACCTGATAGAACAAACTGACCGAAAATTTTTAAATTTTAAAAAATATTTTCAATCTCTCTGTGCATTTTTATTTAAAGGTGTCTCTTGTCAACAGAATAGGACTTAAAAAAAAAAAATCTGTTCTGACAATTGTCTTATTTGGAATATTTTAGACCATACTAATTCAGTTGGGCTTTTAGCTACCGTTTTAAATGTCAGGTTTCATTTGAGCTATCTTTCTTTCGTTTTTGTTTTTCTTTTTAAATTGCCTTCTGTTGGATTAATAAAAATATGTGAAAATTCTGTCTTGTTCATAACTTGTTAGTTACACATTCTTGTTCTGCTTTTTTTAAACATGATTAATCGAGCAATGGAATCAGGTGTCCTTGACAA
This sequence comes from Saccopteryx leptura, assembly GCF_036850995.1. Taxonomy (NCBI): domain Eukaryota; kingdom Metazoa; phylum Chordata; class Mammalia; order Chiroptera; family Emballonuridae; genus Saccopteryx; species Saccopteryx leptura. The sequence continues at coordinate 120,655,330 of NC_089509.1, read as the reverse complement.
GCTAATAGAAAGTACTCTTATTCCACTTATGCGATAATGTCAGAACTTCAGAACCTTGTCCTTGGCTTCCACCGCTGCTGCTGAGAAGACAGCTGTCGATCTTATTTTTGTTCCTTTAAAGGTTGTATGTCTTTTTCTTCTTCTTCTTCTTTTTTTTGTCCTGGCTGCTTTTAGTATTTTTTTCTGCTCATCTTTGGTGTCATCAGTCTTATAATGTGGCTTGGTGTCATTATCACTCTATTGATCGTGCTGTGTGTGTGCAGAGCTTCTTAAATCTGCGGGGGGAGATACTTTGGTGGTTTTAGACAATAAAGGGTCATTCTCTTTTCAAGGCTCACATTCCATTCCTGCTCTGTTTGGGTTCCAGTCACGAGCGTGTTAGACCATTCCCCTGTGCCCTATATTCCTCCGACTCTCATTTCTGTATTTTCCATTCCTTTTTCTCTCTGTTCTTTGACTTTCTCGTGACCTGCCATCCAGTTCATAAACACTGTCTTCCTCTACGTCCACGCCCTTGAGTTCTTCATTTCAAGTTCTTGTGATTCCAGTTCTAGCATTTCCATTTGGTTTTGTATACCTATACACATATAGTTTCAAATCCTCTGGCAACATTTTCTATTTTCCCCAATTATTTTCTTCACCTCCCTTTTTTTTCCCCTCTTATTTTGAACGTATAAGTCCCGGTTATTTTAAAGTCCTCATTTGCTGGCTGTTATTTCTGGACACGTGTAGGTATGTTTCTTTTTTCCTTTTTTGTTCTTGTTTGCTTCCTGCATCCCCACCCCCACCCCAATTTGTTTGGAGTCATAAAGTCCTGACACTTTTCATGCCTTGTAAGTGTTGCTTCGTTGTCAGACATCACCCACTGAAACAGTGTAGCCGTTCCAGGCAGTTTGCCTTTTCTCTCCCGCAGATAGAGTGGAGGGGACCCGTCTCTAATTCAGGCAGAGATTGCTGAGTCAGGGAGGCTCTGCCGTTTTGATAAGACTCCTCTTACCTCTGGCTCTGCCCCATTTCAGATTCGGTGCCTTCGGAGCTTTCCCACCGGGCCTGGTGCCATCACGAAGGCGCCCCTCCTGGTGGGTCCTGGGTTCTCATCGTTGTCTCCTCAGCACCTGAGACTAGGGGAGACATCTCTTTGATTTTCAGAAGTTCCCTGTTGGGTATCTGACCCTTGGAGTAGTGAGTTTTTTGTCAACCTTTTGAGGGAGGACGTACATGAACGTTCGCACTACTTACTCAAAGGGTT